>NW_027185274.1:2430000-2655000 GCF_022577435.1 Embiotoca jacksoni
AAAAAAATGTGTAGAGCTCAGGGACACTGGATAATAAGGCCAGCACAGTTTCTACAGTACACTGTATACGGCAGCAGTGGAGGTCGTTCAGGATGCACAAAGTATTATCAATAAAGTGATCCTAATTCACGCGCTAACAACAGCACTGGTGTAAAGGTACAGGCTACCACGCCTCGCCACTGTGGTTCTGCTTGTTTACAATAATTATACCCGTGTGTTGGCATTTCATTTGGCAATAATATAATTGTGTGGAAAAATGCTCCACGTACCACCTAATTATGCCAAAATAAATTTCATCCATGAATTAACTGCAAGCTGAAACTGCAGCCGTCCTTCTGCCACCATCACGGAAAACAGCCTCCAAATGAAGAAATGAGCGGGTCAACTCACAGTGGCACTTTAGTAGCAGAACCAGATGTCCATCTCCCACCTGCATGTTCAGTCTGTGTGTGTGTGTGTGTGTGTGTGTGTGTGTGTGTGTGTGTGTGTGTGTGTGTGTGTGTGTGTGCGTGTGTGTAAAGATATGGGTGGGATCAATCGCAGCTCAAGGGTATTAGATGTCCGAGTGTTAGCGCTCCTCTGCGCCCGGGGAGCGTGCGAGAGTGTTAAAGACGGCATCTAAATTCCACGGGGTTTACTCGTATTGATTATGCCCGTTCATGTGTGTGTGCGAGTGGTGTGAGCGGATGCATGTGTGAAAGGCAAGCGTCTATTTCTATCTTCTGTCTCGGACCGGCACCGTATCTCCTTTTTATGAGAAAAACAATACCTGACATCGACGGATAATGAGCACAGTCACTGGTTTTCTAATATCCCCGTTGTTCAATGTAACCTTTGTTTGGGATCGTTAGCGGAATTTGTCAAAGTCGATCTCATGTTTAGACAGTCCGGTGCCTATTTGGACATAATCTAAATTCCTTTAACGTTCCATCATCATCATCATCATCATCATCATTGCTCTTTAATCCCCCCCCCCGTCTCAGTTTACTTTGCTGCAATTGAAGCACCTGCCAGCTATTCACTCAGCCACTTAAGAAGGGGGAATCCAAGCGGAGGATGACTCATGGTTTTCTTATTAGCTTGCAGTGTGTTCATGCGTTTCTATGAGACAGAACGAGGGAGGAAGAGAACAAGAGCTTTGTGATTTATGTCTCCGCTCAGCGTCCCCCGCTCTCAGATCTATGTGGGCCCTTGTCAACTCTCTCAACATTTATGTGCGCACTTTAAATGTATATCTCCGGCCATGTGTGTTTGTGTGTGTGTGTGTCTGTGTGTGTATGGTGTGTGTGTCCAGCTCCTACAGCTGCGCAGCAATGGCTTCCAGATGTCCATCCGTCTTAAGGTAGCCCACGTTGACAGGTGAACTCTCCACTGTCTGCGAGGGACGGCCGCCATCATTCATCCTCACTGCCTGCTTGGCAATTAATGGTGACCACACACACACACACACACACACACACACACACACACACACACACACACACAGAAAAGTTGGGCAAACAAGAGCTACATGCAAAAAACTGAAAAAAAAAATCGTCCCACTTGTAAGCTCGCACACTTTAAAGCACACAAACACAAGTGCGGGACAAGTGCTAGTACAGATTTACACAGACATAAACGGACACTTACACACACCCGCCCCCCTGAGATCCCTCTCCGTCTCTGCGGCCGTCCTCATGATGGAGTTTTACTTCATCACGTGCAGAAATCGCCCGTCCTCTCTCCCCTCCTTCTTCCGGAGCCATAAACTTCTTTATGTGAGAATAAGTGAGCGTCAACGGAGACCAATTCATCAAACGCATTTTAGTGGGCCTCCGCGATGAGAAAAAAAAAACACCTTCTTAAGAGTTATCAGTCTAGTTTTGGATATGAGACAAAAACTCGAGGTGCTAAACGTGAGTTATGGCTCACTGCGTGGCATTGTTTGAAATTTCATCGGCCTCAGGAGTGAGTGAAATGAAATGGATGGCGCCCTGTTTTAAAGACACTAATTTCCTCTCTCTTTTTTTTTTTTACTGTGCTCACTTGCTTGTTGAATTTACTTCTTTCCCAGACGGAGAGAAATCAAGCCCTAAATTGAAACTGTGACTGTAAAGTGGCAACGAACAGAAAGTGAACGAGGGGGAAAGAGCTCCATTGAAGGAGCGTGTGGGGTCTTAGTGATGATAGAATACATCAGCGCTCCAGTGAACAGCCCGCCGAAGAGAAATAAGAGAAGGAGTGGAATGAAAGAGGGAGATATAGACATAGAAGAACATTAAGGAAATGAAAATACAAGTGTGGTTGACAGGCTCTATGTTAGCTGCTCTGACATGAACCACAATGAGAAGAAGGCAGGAACACACACACACACACACACACACGCACACGCACACACACACGCACACGCACACACACTGGTGGGCGCTCACACTGGATTTGTAATGAGCTGAGCATATTTGTTTGGACGCACTTTCTTCAAAATAGTCACACATACAGCTTTCCACACATGTGAGGCTGAGTGTGTGTGTGTGTGTGTGTGTGTGTGTGTGTGTGTGTGTGTGTGTGTGTGCGCAGCAGCGGTGTGTATCCCACAGTGGCAGATGCTGCCAGGCTCTAGCCAAATGATGGAGACGATAGCTAATTGCTCAATCAGGCAATCTAATCTGGCCGATCTCATTTTCAGTTTCGTCTCTCACCCCCCTCCCGCATACATTTCCTGACCTATCTGCTCAGCAGCTGCCGGACTGAACCAAACCGCAGAGAGAGGAGGAAGGGATGATACACGTATTCTTCAAATCAAATGAATCGAATTTGTTTTTTTTATTATTTTTGGCATTGAGCTGTACGGGTATTACTTTTCAATGAAACACCCTTTCTAAAGGGGTTCTGAGCTGGATTTATTCATGTTTATTACTTTATAGATCAATTGTAAGACAGTTTTAGGAACTTTTTCAGGTTGTGAAAAAATATTGTGTGCCAAAGGGCTGCCAAAAATTAAACCAAACTCCATTAATTAAAACTTATTCATTAATGAATGATCAGCATTTAGAACTGTATTAAATAATATACACCAGCTGCAGGGACTTTACTGAACTGCAACTTTTCACTCCCTCCAGAATTTTAGCGGAATTATTTTGTGATCGCTTCGATCAAAAATGCTTCATTTTGCAGTAGTTTAAAAAAAACAAAAACATTTTGATTAGTGTAGTTTTGTGTGAGTTTCTGCAGGAATTGGCAAAAACTGCAAATTCTTCGAGAACCATGGGGGCTCAAAGTTACAAACAATTCATAAAAGTGACGTAGCTTTACAAAAAAGACGATCTGTGACCGTAATATAGGAAACAAAGGCTATATCTGATGTCAAAATAAAGATTCTAAATGCCATTTTTTGCAGAATAATTGCGGCAATTTTGCAAAATTGAGTGACAAAATGTGTAAAAACACTCACGAAAAGTCAGCTGACAGCATAGTTTACATGTTGGAGTTTCACTGTGCAAACTCAGCTTGTGTTCACAGTCATTTTTTTGGAGCCGCTTTTGAATGTGTGGAAAATGAAAAGCAGAAGGCTCACCTTGTCTCTGTTCCTGCTGCCGTGATGATGCACATCCCCACCGCTGAACAGGCTACAGACACAAGATCATTTGACAGTATTTACCTCCTATGACCAATTTCTCTGCCGCCGTCTCTCTATTTCTGTTTCTCTGGTGGGAAACGCCGAACTGTGTGTTTTCCTGTGTTGTGATTGGTTGGCCGAGGAACAAGCGGGTTGACCTTTCTCTGCGCTTTTCTGCGAAGTTGAACATTTTTCACTTTTGGAGGTGCTCCGCTCTGCCAAAGAAACGCTGCTGGGTACGGCGCCTTTTCAAGAACACCTCGCAGCCGCTTCCCTTTGCCTTCTGCGTCAAATAGGCAGCAGCGGTCGGGAAAAAAATAGTACTTTGTATAGGTGAGGAGCGAGATGATTGACAGCTGCCTTTTACAACTGCTACTCTAGTGAAAACAATATTTAAGGAATGAGGTGGTATTTGTTTAGTTGCATTATTTTTTTTCCTTTCAGAAATGTCTTAAAGATAAACAACAGCTGTGCCGGAAAAGACTTCTTAATACTGACACACCTGCCATGATAAAGTGTGTGTGAGACCCCTCCTTGAAGGCTAAGTCTCCTGGGTGTATCAGTGATGTGTAGAGGGGCTATTAATTACCCCGCTCCTGTTTAGTGTGTGTGCATTTGTGTGCGGCAAACTCCATATGGGTGGGGAGATTGTGCGTGACCCTTCACATATCACCATATCACCCAGGCCGCCCTCTCTTGTGACCTGCGTAGAAGCCGTTGCGCACATTAACCCAGCTCTCGGCCGCCGCACAAACGGAATGAGACGCACAAGTTTGTGACACATCGGAGCAAATGTGTGAATCTGTGCACAAACACACACACACACACACACACACACACACACACACACACACACACACACACACACAACAAGTGCAGAACTAACAAGGCGAGGAGAAATTAGTCATTGGGATGGAAGACCCCTCATCGCCCAACACATGTCTGGGTGTCCCTCTTCCTGTGCGTGTTAATAAAGAAGCAACACACTTGATAGTGTCAGCAGTTGCCATGGAGATGGAGTGTAAACATGTGTGTGAGCATAAGTGAATAAATTTGTTTATGTATATTTGAGCTTGTTGGCTTATGCATAAAGTTTTCTTTTTTAATCAGATTCTTTTTGAAAATGTGAGTATACAGTATTGAATTATGTGTGAGTCTGCGTGTCTTTATGTGTGTGTGTGTGTGTGTGTGTGTGTGTGTGTGTGTGTGTGTGTGTGTGTGTGTGTGTGTGTGTGTGTGTGTGTGCGCGCAGGGACACCTGTCTGGGAATAACAGGGAGCAGAGCGGGGATGTGATCAGTAGATGAGTGTTTCCAAATGCCGTTCTGTCACTGCGCTGGAAGGGCGGCATACAAATGACATGTGTTCGGCTGTGGAGGACAAGGAGTCTGGAGGGAAATCATCGTAGGTGTGTGTGTGTGTGTGTGTGTGTGTGTGTGTGTGTGTGTGTGTGTGTGTGTGTGTGTGTGTGTGTGTGTGTGTGTGTGTGAGAGAGAGAGGGAGCATGTGTGTGCTCCACATCCCCTGTGCCAATCTGCAGTCATGATTGTGTTTGTGTATTCCAAATTCATACCAAATCTCTTTGTGGAGCCTATGCATTTGGGCCGATGTATTCCTCCCTTCTGCTGGCAGGAAATAGCTTTTTGACACTCTGTTCTTCTGCAAGTTCTTTGGCTTTTGTAAGAACCAGCACACACACTGCTGTCGTGTGATGGCAATTAGCCATAAAACTGAAAGTATTTGTACAAATTCACGTTGCTTTTTGATAACGAAGCAGGTCGAGGAGATAAATACCATTAGAGTTTCAAAACAGTCAGTCCATGGAGAAATGCACAAAGCCAGTATTCAGCAGCTGTGCAGTTTGGACTTTTGTAAGTTTGTGATGTCACAAACTCACACTAACGCCGTATGTTTGCCTTTAGCACAGCCCACTGTCCAACCAGTAATGTGGAAGAAAACACTGAGCGGTCATTCTGTCACGGAGCTAGAAAAATGTGTCACTCAGAAAGGAGTCAGCCAATCAGAAGAGAGGGTCATTGATATCAATGTGCCTTTAAGACACAGACACAAAGCAGCTTGTTATTGGTAGAGCTCCAGAAATGAGCTTAAAAGGGGAGATGTAAAACTATTTTAAGACTGTTTAAGACAGGTTTTTTTGTTTTGTTTGCTGCCCTGTTTGAAGCACTTTTTTTTTTCTTTTTTTTTTTTCTTTTTTTACTTCAGTGCGCCACAAAGATTTCAAAAAGATGTTGTTTTTTTGTTAAACTCATTTTAAATTCCAACAGCCATCACTGATAAATATTGTTTGGTTGTAGCAAGGTTGGTGCTACCGGGGTCTCTCCTGGACACAGATGACACGCTCAGCCGTACGTTCGGGTGTAAAATGCCTTCATTTGCCCGGCCCATACACCGATGTCTCCGTGCAACCGCTCCTCCTCTTCCTCCTTCTCCCTGCTCCCTTCATAGGGGAGAGCTCATCAGTCCCTGTTCGGCTCAGCTGTGCTCATCCCACCGGCCCGGCACTCCTCCCACTCTCCACCCCCCTGCAGCTGAGCTAACCACACCCCGCCACCACACTGGTCAGTATAGCACTCCTCTAAACAGAAAATGGGCAATATTCTGCCATCTTGTTCTTTCTAATCCGGAGAGAGAGCGGTACTTCCGTGTGTACTGACTATGGCACAGCAAGGAAAGCTGACATTTCTCACACAACAGACAATAAGGTCGTAAAGTCACCTGAAGAAAAGGATGAAAAATGGAAAGCCAGGAGTCATGGAAGAACCACATTTACATCTGAGTGGCCTTCAATTGGTGGAAAGACCTGAATATTTAGAAGTGATCTGCTGCTAGCCATACTCTTGAACAGATGAGGCATCTTTTACTCTGCAGCAGCTGTGTGGATATGTTTGTTGTTTCTATGCTGGTTAACTAGCTAATGCTAGTTTAAAACTGGTGGGCTTCAGCTTGGTTTGCCACCGATAGCAGCAAAGCTTGTTTAGTATTAGGATTGTAAATGTGATAATGGCGAATCTACAATGTCAAGAAAAACTGTGACAACGGGGTTATTTACTGCATTAAGCTGCAAGCAAGAAACACAAAAGACAAAAAGCATAAAATGGTAAATATGTTAGGATGCTGGGAGAGAGTGGGAGACGCATGTATGTGGGATTTTAATTGAGGTTTTTATAGTCACAACTACTGATTGGGCCTTTTGTATTTGGTGAACCAAACTTGCACTTTGCTTTTCTCAACTGATGTTTTTTTTTTTTTGTCTGTATAAGAAATTTGCAAAAGGTTGCAAAAAAAAAATCACCTCAACCTGACGGCCTCGCGAAACCTTTAAAACCCATTAAACAAACTGCTTTCAGGCTAAAAGGTTGACAATTTAGAGGCACAAGCTTCTTGCCTTGACAGCGACAATTAGCAAAACTGCTCCATTTGCATTTATGCTGCCCTCCATTAAAGGAGAATAATTTTGTGACACACTTGAGTACAGTTTATTGCTGCAGGACGGCAGGTAATCACCTGGTTTCATGTTCCCTTTAATAGAAGTAATAAGAGGCTGGTAGTGGAGAACCTTTATGCGGATTCATCTTCCGTCATCATCTGCTGGCAGCTGCTCAGAGATGAGCCTTGAGATGTTTTGCTTCATGTCACATGGAGTAGATTTACTGTATAAATGTCTGGGCTCGGTGGATAAGGTTACTGTTAATGACGGCTATCGATTCACATTGTGTTTACTTGTGCCTGACGTGGGATCAGTGTGTGGGGGAACATTTGATAAGCAGCCTCTCTGAAGTCATCAGAGACACTTGTTGTTTTTTGCTTCATGTCTCTTCTGAAAAGCACTAAATCACAGCAAGGAGTTTACACTTCGCTTGTGTCTGCTTGTCTTGATGGTTTTATATAAACTTTATTTAGACTTGTAATCCTTCGCCAGTCTGTCATTGTTTGATTTAATTTTGTGAACTCCAATGAAATGTTTTATAATACAGTCATTTGTAGTAAACATGAGTTTGTAGAAACTGTATCTCCTTAATAACAAGGGGAGGATTAAACTAATCCATTCAAAATTTGCAAAGCAAAGAAGTAAATATCACAGAAAAATCAGGGCAAACATAACAAATAGAGAAACAAAACTACACACAAAAAATAATTAAGCCAATAACACCATTGAAATATATGTATGAAGTATGTCTATATGTGAAATATATTGTACATATATTGAAATAGTAAATTTTGTTCTATTTTAAAATATATCAGGCATATAGTACACTGTGCATCCCCTATTCATCATACATGTTTTACATATTGGTGGTAGACATACACTGGTATATATGCTTATTTATGTAATTTAAATATAATAGTGTACATCAGATTTTCAAATGGGCCTTATATAGTCTCTAATGCCATACAAATAAAACAAACTACTACATAACTGCATATGTGGTGAAAGTTAAGAGCACAATCAGACTTTTTATATGTCTGTTTTCTATTCAAATTTATGTTGCAAAAAAGTATAATTTAAAATAGGAACAACAATTAAAAACAAATCCACTGTGACTGTCATCTAACTAATAAAGGCTCGCCTGGGTGCCGTCACAGCAAACCTTAGCTAAAGCTAATTTCCCTGTTTCTGCCAGGTTTTCTTTAATTGAACAAATCATTTTGATGCAAGTTGTTTATGTTACACCATATATTTGTAATTGAACAAATTAAACCATATAAATAATGGAGAAAAGTAACATGCAGAGTTTCACTAAAAGCTTTCTAGCTTGTTTTTTTTGTGTTAGATTGTCCAAACACAGAGTCTAGCAATGATTTTATCTGATGATTGGACTTTTATTAATGGCAAACAATCATGCTTGGAAGTTCTGGCAACTTCTAGATTTTTTGGCACTTTGGCTAAGTAGCTTTGAAACTTGAAACCCTTTTCTTACATTGTCACTGTAGTCTCTGGTGTTACTCCAGTCTGCCTTTGTAAAGCAGTATATCTGTGGTGTACACGTAATACTACAAAACAGTGACTTAGCCAAAGGCGAAAAACAGACAGAGACCTTATGTTAAACCTCCAGTAAAGAGTCTTATTAAAGTAGAAACATGCCTTGGACCTGGGTCACACTGGTGTGTGTGTGTGTGTGTGTGTGTGTGTGTGTGTGTGTGTGTGTGTGTGTGTGTGTGTGTGTGTGTGTGTGTGATGGCTACCTCGGCGTACTGCTGCCACACTGCCTACGTGTCTGCTGCAGCGCCACCACTGCCAGCCCCAACGTTGAATCCATGAGTTTTCCTCGGATAATGGCCATCGGTGATCGAATGAGGTCCAACGAGTGAAGAGTTGTCACCAAATAGCAGGCATGGGATTTTTGTTTACCCTTATTCATAGCAAGATACACAGTAACACACACAGATACTGAAGCAATAGAGGTAGAGAGTGTCAACATGTAATTTGTAGTAAACATTTGGGTTTCTGCTATGATTATCTTATGCACAAGTGATCAAAGATCCTTTTTTTTCCGAGGCTCTGGATGATGCACCGCAGCAGCGAGGCATGTCGCGCACACACGCCACGCAGGCATGGTATCCCAGGCCTTAGCTGAAGTATAGGTAAAACAATTGAACCCAGCCAGACACACATTATCCTGTCATAATTTCATAACTAGAGCCATTTTAGATCTCTTTATTATCAAAGAAATATGAAAGCAGGTTAATAAACTCATTTTTTTCAGTTCAGTAAATCAGTGTAAACCTTAATGCTCTGGCTGGGATCCGTGAGCACCCAACCCTTCTTTAACAGCTCAGAAAACATTGTTTATACTATTTAATCACCTTTATTCTTAACATATGTTACTAAAAATATCTTGCAAATATAATTTTAAATGGATGAAAGCTGCACTGTAGAATCTGTTTGGATTCCCAGAGAGTCCAGCTGTAAAACATGCTTAAATATGGACGCTGATATGCTTTAACACTGTGATTGGTGTGGAAAGGATTTTTTTACGCAAGTCAAGCCAATGTCAACACAACAAAAAGGGTAAATATCACTCGCTCTAAGTGGAGACTTGTCCAACTTCACATATTTCCGTGAGCTGATCTTCATTTGGCCTCTTGTAGTCGCACTCCCTTGAGTCATATCAAATTCAAAATACACCTCAGCAGATCTTTTTTTCCCATCTCCAGCTCTCTCTGTATATTATACACATATCTATTATTGTTGAGCAAAGCTAAGAATAACAGTCAGGTTTCAGCTTTTTTTCCTAAGTGTTAAATCAACAAGGTGTAACTGTTAGCACTACTGTATGCATCCAGGGGCCTGCTCTGCACATGTGTTAACGGAAGTCGGGGTGAGGAGGGCGAGTGTGTCGTGAATATGTGTCAGCAGGGCAGGAAATACCACACTTCGCTGGCAATGAGTGCGGCTGATGGCTTGTTTGCCTGTTGTGAGCACGCTTTTAAGGGTTCATGTTTGCGAGTGTAAAATTTGCCCAGTGTGAAAGTGCCTTTCCTCTGAGAGCGACGGTGCGTCAGTGTTTGTGTGTGTTCTCCTCTGACAGCTGGCTGATCTCGCTTATCGCACACGCTGTTCCCCTGTAAATAAAAGTTTGAAGATGATTGATTATGGCGGTCTTTTCCTCATGAATCCCGTTTTGTTTGTGTGGGGTACACAAGGCAGCGAGTGGCACGGCGCTCCCATATTCTCAGCCACATATGGTGAAATCCCACGACACATTACAACCATTCACATCCCATAAAAATCACTACTGTGTAATAATACTTAAATCTGCTCTTTTATTTCTCACACGTTTGGCAATTTGCTTGCCAAACCACATTTTTTCATTTCCTATCACTAAATGGAAGGAAATAATCTGAAACATTTTCTTGTAAACAAATACATTTTCTCTTCTTCGCTGACTGGGTTCATTTTTTTGTTATTTGCTTCCCTCGAGACTCTGAACCTGGTGGAGTGTTGAATAGTACTGCTTTGTTTCAAATGAAAGACAAAAAAATGATTCAGCTATGCAAAACATATTCAAAACAATCAGCGCTTCTGTTACTTCTCTTGGCTGTGTGTGTGTGTGTGTGTGTGTGTGTGTGTGTGTGTCTGAATTGCACCATCTTAATTTACAGTCTTGATCCAAACATCTCATTAAACCTCACTTTATACACAGTTGGTGCAGTGGTTCGCACTGTTGCTTCACAGCAGGAAGGTTCTGGGTTTGAACCTGCTGGTTGGTTGAGGCCTGTACGGGCTTTCTCCAGTTTCCTCCCGCAGTCCAAAGACATACGCGCCAGGTTAACTGGTGAGTCTAAATTACCTGTAAGGTGTGAATGTAAAGGTGAATAGTCGTCTGTCTTTCTGTGTTAGCCCTGTGATGAACTGGCGACCTGTCCAATATGTAACCCGCCTTTGCCTAGTTGTTTGGGAAAGGCTCCCGTCCCCTGTCACCCTGTTCAGGATAAAGAGGGTATAGATAAATTAAAATCTTTCAGATTATCACTTTAAATTACACATTTTATCAGGCTTTGCGAACTCGAAGTGGCTATGAAGGGTAACTATAGCAAACAATAGCCTTTGGATTGGTTTTGCAAATCACCAATGGTAACTGCTAACTGCTACCACATGCAGTATATTAGCTTGTATAATTCAGGGTAATTATTAATGCTAACTGGTGATGCTTCCCACACATACATACATATATATATCAACCTCTATTGTGACCAGCACGGAGATCATAGTAAAAGGACAAAATGTCACAAATGTATCCTTCTAAACTTTCATAGTATATTTCGTTATGTAAAGTGTCTGAGGACAAATCTCCCTCAAGTGTTGTCTTCCTTAGTCTGGCTCTGCTTGACTGTTGCTCACGACTTCATTTTTCTTATGATTACAGTCGGGAAACTCTGTACTCGTTAAAGGCTGCTCCAGTGGTTTTAGAATTAATCTGAGGTTTACGCCCAGTACGATGCAACGACTGCAAACGATTCCCTGTGGCGTGTACCCAGACCCGTACATTCACGTGGTGAATTCAGGTCTGGTAACACCGGGCTAGTCCCGCCTTTCATGTTTAGAAAACATTTTTTTTTCTGTCAGCATCACACACTTCCATCAATCTCTCGTCTCCTTTCATCTGCCTCGCTCCCTGTCTGTGTTTGTCCTTCCATCTCACCGACAGCATCACTCTTTAACTTCCTGGCTGAACCTTGACCTCCGTCCATTTTGTTGCTGACAGAAGCCAGGCCTCGCTGTCATCTCCATCAGTCCGTATCTGGGCAGAAACCCAAGCAAAATGTAGACTCATGCATTCAAAAAAATATGTTCACAACCCCATTTCTGTCAGTGTCCAGTCAGTAGAAGATCAGAAAAATATAAAATATAGTGAGTTGAAAGAAACTGTCATCCTAACCTATTATTGTCAATATATGTAAAGGTGCAGGTTACTCAAACTAATCAACATCTAATGTTGTAAAACCCTCCCTCAGATACTTTCACACTGTTGAGTTTCAGCAGTTATTTTGTGATGAAATGCTGAAAGACCAAAAAAAAAGCCTTCTTGCTTTCCAACAACCCCCAGAGAGAGTAATATCATCGTGAGGGCAAAAGAGCAAGTTGTTGCAGTCAAAGAAAAGCAAACTCCTTCCCCTTCTTAAAATGCAACATGTCGTGTGGTGTTGAAATGTGTAATACAGTCTCTTCAACAGTGGCTTTCCCTCTGAGGTTGTTGAGCCTCACTTCAAAATGGCTGCTCTACAAGGAGGCCTTTATTTCTGGATGCAGAAACTGACTTTTATTGCAGCAATGACAGATAGCTGAAAACTACATTGCTCCTAACCTTTGTTGTCCTTATAAAAAAAAATTCCAGACAGTATAATTTTCATTGCTTGTGTTTGACCAAACCCACATGAAGGAGAAAAATAGCAGCAAAGCTCATCCAGTTATGCAGTTCACTGTCAATAGCCTTTTTGTGTGCTCTACAGTGGGTGGTCCTGCTGAGATCTTAGCCCTGCTTGCTTTCACAGATTAGTGGAGTTTAATCGGAAAATCTCTAGTCATGTATCCAAATCCTCAAACTAACTTCACGTCCTGTGTCTAGAAATGTTCAGCTTAATTGTGCAAGTGAGAGGAACTCCTCTGTGATCATTCACATCAAGTAAGTACTAAGTGGTCTATTTGGGCCTGCTTTGTTCATGATGCAGAGTGTAAGTTCTTAGTCACAGAAATAAAAAACACAAAAGTACCTTCAAAGTATATGACATACTGTATGTGCATATATGTTTGCATTTAAACAAGACTGCAGAGTGTTTTGAGTTGCCAACAAGGAACCCTAAAAATAAAATGCAAAATACATCGTCAGTGAAAGTTTTGCAGAAACATTTTGTATAAACATTTTGAGACTGCAGATATTTTCCTGTGTTGACCATTGTTGCATGTTTGTCCCACGTCTCTTTTCAACTTTTTGGCTGGTTTAAATCAGCCTGGCTGCACCGACTGTCGCTCACAGCTTTGGTTTTCTTCGTTGTGAATACAGTCTGGCAACTCGGCTCATATTTGCAAAGCCACTCTGAAGGCCAAACCAATCAGCGAGAAGTGTCGGTGGTTAACGACACTCCTTCAATGTGATTGGATGGCTGATGACAGTGAGGAACAAAACTCTGGGTGAACTCCCAGTGAGCCAAAATAAAACTGAATGCGCTCAACGTAGAATAAATGCTCAGCACCTCATCAAGCTGCTGGCATTCATTGCAACAATAATAATAATTTTTTAAAAAAGCCTTCTCAGGAAAAAAACACTTTGGTGGATACGGTACGAAGTTGAAGCGGTGGCAGAGTTTCTGCCATTTTCGGCGCATGCTGATTGGTTAAAATTAACCCGAGGTCTACGGCCAGTAGGATGGAACAAGTGCAAACAATTTCCTATGGAGCGTGACCATATTCATGCAGTGAAATTGGTTCTGGTTCGCACTGGCTAGTTTTAAATGTACTCTGACCAAAATCTACAAACAGAACATAACTGCAAAAATATACACAATACCAAGATTAGGTTGTCTACTGTTCAGTACATGTACAGATATCTTTTTGCTAATACCAGCCTGCACACTAAAATACGTTGTCATCATAAACTGCCTCCTTCAAAAGTCGATATAATATGTAATATGTAAACTTCTGTATACGGATTTTAAAACTATTTCAGTTTTCAAGTGTGGATTTGTCTATTAATATTTCTGATGTCCACTTGTTCCAACGATGCAAACAAGAGGCCTGAGCTAATTAGAATATATAGTTCCCTCTGATACTGAAACAGATCCCAGTGCTGCCAAGAACTTCCTCTGTAAAATAATAAAAGATTGTAAATGTCCTTGGCACACACTGGCCAGCCAGCCTGCTTTATTCCTCATGTTAAGTTTTCCGCCTCCGACCCCATTGTTAGCAACTTTTCTCTTGTTAATACTAGAACAAATCTCAGAGGTGCTTAATCTTTGCACCGGTTGTTTGGACAG
This sequence comes from Embiotoca jacksoni, assembly GCF_022577435.1. Taxonomy (NCBI): domain Eukaryota; kingdom Metazoa; phylum Chordata; class Actinopteri; family Embiotocidae; genus Embiotoca; species Embiotoca jacksoni. The sequence continues at coordinate 2,444,089 of NW_027185274.1, forward strand.
GCCTCAGCCCTCACACTGTGGGCTCCTTTGTGCCTTCCTACTGGACACCTGACTGCATTAATGTGAGCTCCAAAAACTATGTAGGAAATGTCAAGATCAGGCGAGATAATAGTGCTGCAGGAAGCTCAGTGTGTGTCTAATAGTGTGCACATACACACATTAGTGGGGAAGCCAATGAGTCAGCACCATCACGCTGACGGAAAAGTGGATGTATAAGCCAAAATAATACAGTTAGGCATGAAAGTGTGCTCAGTTGTTAATGATTAGATCAGGAAATATGGCATCTCCCCGAATCAAGCTTTCCTGATTGCACAGAGGAAAGACAATCAGACCCAGACAATGCGCCCCCCTGTCCCCAGCAGCCGCACGCATCCTGCAGCACTCTGTCATGTCCCAGTAAGAGCAGACTGGCAGGGGAAACCAAGAGCGCTCACTGTCCAAGTACAGTCGGATAATAATGTGAATTGGCAGGCGGGTGGCATGAGGAATAAGCCAAACGATCCAGAGTCAAGTGTTCCAGTTTGGAGAGACATAAAGTGACTCTTCGGTGCACCAGGCTTCTCATTTTCCTTTTACACTCCTTCCTCTCAACTTGACACGTATGTACACACATAAGCGAGCTCATGCGCAGCGACACATGCAAATAGGACCATCCTCAAGTTGTGGATTTCAATGCCTAATGGCGGAGATAGGGTGCGTCTGAAAGGAGCTGACGAGATTGATCCGCTGCCACGTATGTATGAGCGAGACCGGGAACTGCCAAGGGCTCCAATTTGGAGAGACATAAAGTATAAACTTCACCAGACAAGACTCCAAATCCCACCCCCACCCGCTCATTCCATCACCATCTGCTTCACTACACAGATATCCTCATCCAAACGCAGCAAGAGCACCATTCAGACACTAAAAAGTAACTCTGTGCTTGTAGTTCTGTTCTTAATAAAACTAAGTTTGGTTGAAAAATGATGCCCTCACAAGTACAGTACTACACCATGAAGACACGTGTATGTGTTTGCCTCTTATAGGAGCATAGGCTGACACATATTGCTATAAAACCTACTTATGCCCTTTAAATAGAGTGTTTTATGTTTCAGCCTGTCAGGGTCAGAGCACACAGAATAATGGGCTGTCACTACAACATGTCATCTGTGTGTCTGTGTATGTGTGTGTGTGTGTGTGTGTGTGTGTGTGTGTGTATGTGTGTGTGCAGACGGATGCGGATTGCATTGATATTAGCTGTAGTAATGATGCTGCTCACGGTGATGGATCGTAGAGACGGACTGAGGAAAAGTCTGGCAGTGATCCGAAAGAGAAAAAAAATAGAGACAAAGAGGAATAGAGAGAGAGGCTTGAATGATTGGACTCAGGAACGTCTCCTGTCTGCACCTCTCTGTCTGTTCGTCCATCTGTCGGCGCTGCGTCCAATCAGCCACGTCCTCAGCTCGGCCCTTCGTCCATCCAAAGGGTCGGTCATCAACCCCGTCTGGACATACAATCATTACCCTCGGCGTAAAAAAAAAGAAAAAAAAGAAGGCTATAGAGCCAAGCTGTAATCATATAGGTGTTTTGGGGGTTGGCTTGCAGTCACACACTCACACACACACTTAACACTGATGAGTGAGCAAATCCTGGAAGAGCAGCCTGTGATTGCCCATCAGGAAATAGTGCCGTGGTGGAGTCTGAACATTTCAGACGGAGCTCTTTCTTCTCTGGTTTCCTTTCTCTACAGCCCATTTAGGGTTTTATGGCCAAATTACCTGGTGTTACTGGGAGGCTTTTGTTGTGGGACGCTGCTTTACAGAGTCGTAACGAGCTGGCTGAATAGAGTGTGTTTCATCTTCAAGTTTTTTTTTGAGTTGTTTCATTGAGAAAACAATACAGTAAATACTTTATGCTCTAGTCATAATTTTTTAAGAGGTTTTCTCTCAGGCCAGACTGAAACTTCTGCTCCATAAGGAAGACTGAATGCGTGTTTTTCAGTTGTATTTGTGTTCCTTAAGCTATTTTTATGTGTCTGCAAATGGGGACAAGATTTAATTTATTTAAAATAGTTTCTATATGTCTGGAAATGTATTACTTTATTCAGTATTGATAACAGTCAATACTAATTGCCATTGGTTTCCCCCTCATAACCAAACCAAATGCCAACAATGCATTTTTGCATCATAATTTCTTTGGAAAACAGAATCTGCTTAAAACGTTAAGGAACACTTCAAAACCTGAGTAACAAATGGATTCACAGTTGTAAATGTAACCCAGGTAATATTAAGTGACCCAATTTACAGACGTTCCTTAAACGTCTCACCAAGGGAGCTCGTGGTCTGAACGTCCTGGCGGTTGCCCCCAGCAGAGCCCTTAGCCCTCCCTCCCACTCTCTGAACCACGCACTCACCTACCGGGAAACCTCGCAGCTAAGACAGGTGCAGAAGGCAGACAAGATTTGGAGCAAAGTACGACATTTTAAGATTCCCAAGAGATATCGAGTGAATTTAACAGTATTGCAAGAGAGTTACATGCTGAGCTGCAGCGGAGCTGTGGAGGGAGAAGTTCTCACCGGGACGTACTCCGTAAGGCCAAAACCAGTCAGGATAACAACATTTTGCATGATGTGAATTCATTATGATCATTGTTAGGAGCTGTTTAGCATCCACCGCTGGAGGCTAATGAAGCCTTGAAGCTTTTGGAACACAACAAAAATCCAAACCACGTAAGCTAAAACATTTTACTGCACTTCTATACTGACTTTTTTTGCACACAGCTTCTCAGTGTTTGGGGATTTTTTTTTTTTTTAAACAATCTTAGCTAGTTTATAACCAGCTATTGACACAGTTTTAGCAAAGTCAGCAAAGATGGCCAAAAATAAATGCCAAATTATAATCATTAAAGCTGCTGTACTCAATATTTGCACAGAATGGATTAAACATGATGTTTTAGTGAGAGTCCTACAAAGAGATTTACACAACAATAGTTTGTATTGTAGTTTTTCATCTTAGCTCATTTATTTGGTGGCTTTACCAGGTTGGCACACTCTCATCACTGACATTGTTTTTATTATTTTATTTTTATCAAAGATTCATGCTTCATGTTACCTGCCCAGAACCAAACAGCAGATTCAGTTTATAGCTAACAGTGGAGCATTTAGTAGATAAAGAAATAAATATTTTCCTCAAATGTTGTGGTGGTCAGTAAAACAGAGCAAAACAAAAAAAGACTGAATATTGGTCATTAATCATTGTCATTAATTATTGTCATTAATTCTAACTTGACCGTATGCTAATTTTGTAGTACTTAATCTTCCCGAGATTATTGCAGCTTTTAATTGGGACTTGTAAACTTGAGGTTGTGACATTGGAAGTCATGTGCGTGGTGTTGCTGTTCAAGTGGTTCATTTGTGACGCAAGTTTAATTTCAATAATACTTTGGAAGAGTAATAGCATCTTAAATGAAATATATTTGTTGTGTTTGACTATTCATCACATGTAGCACCACTTGTGGTTCATTGCCTAAAAATCGTACACCGTTCCGTCTTTTTTACCGATTTTCCTTTCAAAAACTGAATAAAATATTACAGCAATAAAGTGAGTCAGAGTAAGAGGAGGCTTGTTGACAATGTGTAGAGAAGGAGAAGGGGAGTGTATTGGATTAATAATGTGACTGGTGGCACTCGGGCTGAGAAAAAGTGAAGAGAAAAAGCCAAACTCAGACAGATAGACTGACAGCAAGAGAACTGATGAGAAGAAAAGAAGAGTGCAAAACTCAAGCAAACGGAGAAAAAGAAAAGGAGAGAGAAGACATCAATTGAGTTTCCATCATTGCCCTCTTTTGTTCACACTCCAGCGCAGACCCGGGCCTCTGACAGGGTGACTTGATGAAAACACCCACTCCCACGATCAGCGGCGAAGGAAAACAGCCCCGCCAATTTGTTACCTGACTCGCCGCAGCAGCTCGTAGCCCTGCTTTACTGCAAACTGCCTTTTAACAAGCCCGCAGGGTGATGAAGTGAGAAGTGTGTGTGTGTGTGTGTGTGTGTGTGTGTGTGTGTGTGTGTGTGTGTGTGTGTGTGGGGCTGCACTGGCGTAAAGTAAGTGTGTGGTGGTTAGTGTGTGTGTGTGTGTGTGTTGCTGAGGGCTGGAGAGTGCATGTGTGTGCATCTGGTTTTGCCTGCTTTTTAAAAAAAAAATTATCAGATACAAGTGTAAACCACACACTGTATTAGTGAGCTGTGTGTGTGTGTGTGTGTGTGTGTGTGTGTGTGTGTGTGTGTGTGTGTGTGTGTGTGTGTGTGTGTGTGTGTGTGTGTCCTGTTTCTCTCTAATTGCCCAGGCTTGTCTTAAGGGAATCTGATAGTTGACCCTGTTTGCCATTTAATGTTGCTGATCCCTTTACACTGGAGCAGCTACAATAACCCATTGAACTGCATCTCTCTCTCACACACACACACACACACACACACACACACACACACACACACACACACACACACGAGGATCCCACTCATTCCCAGTAAAAGAAAATAACGCTCCGCAGCAGTTCTGAGATCTTTATCTGCACTTGGAATAAAGCGTCTCGCGGGAGGGTGATTTGAGGGATGAACAGATAAACGAGGGGTGGAACAAAGACGAAAAGGAGGACACTGAGGAGGAGGAAAAGGAGGAGGAGGAGGAGAAGGAGGAGAAGGAAGAGGAGGAGGAGGAGGAGGGCAAAATCTCTATCTTCCACATTACTCACGAGTGAAATATGCGTCAGCTGGCGTGAGAGAGGTAGGGAGCTAACGAGGCGAATCGCTGACCGGTGCCAAGACTCTGCCTTTTAGTGCAGATGAAATGAAACGACTCCCCTGTCGCTTTGTCTGCGCTCTCTGTTTCTTCTGTCTTTAAAACCGCTCGTATAGTTCACGTATAAACTTTGGCGGTGACGCGACACACTGGGCCAGTATCTTGTATTTCGATCCCTGTCGCTCCGAGGCAGTAAACCTGAGATGATGGTTTGTTCTCGCTTGTCTTTGTTTCCTTTTTGTCCTCCTTGGATGTGAGTGTTGCTGCTGGCAGGGCTGATGTGAGTTGCGTCTGCCAGAAGTCGACGGTGTTCTGATGTTTTGTGAGGACAACTACAGTATAGCGGGTTTCTTTTTCCAGGTAGCTTATGAAATCAATAGCCCACCACCAACTGTGTAGTTTTTTTGTTGTTGTTTTTTGTTTTCCCCCAGCCATGCCTGGAGAAAAGTTTCTGTCTCAAGAAAGTGTCAAGTTAGTCAAGAGTCAGTCGGCCTGTTAGCGTAGCTTAGCATCAAAACTGACAAAAAAAATAACAACAAAAAACGCTCTATGCTGTTAACACCCAGTAAAATCAAAACGTCTGCTCACATTTGTATGATTTAGAAGAAAACGGATACCTTATAGTGTGTTCATTTTCTGATTGTAAGATTGATACCAATCTTGTTCCTGTACGTAGGCTGTGCTACAGCCAGCTGGTGAGCTTAGCATGAAGGCTGCAAACAGGATAGCCTGGCTGTATTCAAAGATAACAACAATTCATATACCAGCATTTATTTAAAGTCCAGTATTTTTAGTTTGATTTTTTTTGGTACCCGTTTTCCACCTGTGGAAAAACCTAGGTTAGCTGGGTATGCTAAGCTAACCTTCTGCTGCCCACAGCGTCTGTGAACAAACAGGTATGAAAGTGGAATCAATGAAACTCTTGGCAAGGAAGCGAAAAAGAGTATTTCACAAAATATCAAGTCAAACTGAATTTACTGATATTTGTTGGCATTGTCGGATGTCTGCTGTGACAAGTTTAGCCTCCCAGAGCCAGACGCACCAGTTTACTGTATCCTCCAAATAGACAGAGTAAATTACACATGTCCTCCATTGTTCCAGCCAGATGCTGATAACCACAAGAGCACTATTTCTGGAGAACATTCGGAAACACTTTTGCATCCAGCTCATAAATGTCCTGCAGACTCTACTGCAATTAACACAACACAAACAAACAGCTCCCTGTTGAGCAATAAGACTGTTTGCATTTGTCTGACCACCTCTTTCTTCTTTTGATATTTCCTTTTCCATTTCACTCCTATTAAAGGGAATACATGTCTCCTGTCTGTGTGGTTATATCCTGTCGGCTGAGACGTTGAACCGATAGGTGACTGGGAGACTGCTTTGAACCAGCTGAACGGGCTAGGTTAGGGGTCAGCTCCAATAACAGCTGCAGGGGAAAGAAATGAATAAAGCAGCAGGACCATGAGGAAAGCTGTTGTTGGGCTTTGAGGTTTTAGCTGTCCACCATTTTAGCGATGGGACAATTTCTTTTCAAAATGTCGGCTTAAAATTCTCTCAACATTTGGCTCGCAAAACCAAGAGAACTCAATCCCGGTAAGAAGACATCTGTTCATCAGTGCTGCCAGTTCATGTTAACGAACCAACATTCTCCTTCCGTGTAAAGTGTTCGGGCTCATCGGGAACTCTCCGTATCAAGCTCATTTCTGAGTGGACTTGATTGACGGAGGCTGAGTGAGTTGGCCCGGCGTGCAGGTCCTGGAGCCTTTTTTTTTCTTTTTCTGCTAGCGTGCTTGTGGCTCAGAGTGGCTGGTAAGTAGTGATTACTGGACTTGGCCTGAGCAGCAGCTGTAGTGGAGTGAAATGTGGCAATGTGGCTCGAGAGAACCCACACTTAATGACATCAGGAAACACCGCCCAGGTTCACCCACAGCGCAACGTCTGGAGCGCGCACGTGGGTGTAACACAAAGAAAGTGAAGGACAGGAAAGGGGCTGAAAATAGTGTCCAAAGAAACAACCGCGTGTGTGTGTGTTTGCACATGTTATGACTACAATGATGTGCATTACACAGTCCACATACAATCTGTCTGTCTTTTGATGGCCTTGTTCACACTGCCAGCCCATTTTTTTTTTTTGTCATATCCATATTGTATCTGTGTTGACTTTTGAAAGACCATCCCCTGTACCGTCGTCATAAGTGGGGAAATTACCTACAGAGACCAAAGCAGTTTATTTTGTACCAGGCTGTGAACAGGTTTATTTCCGCTGTAGAGTTACATATTTTAACATGGTAGTCTGTTGGGATGGACTCACTTTAAGAGCCACTTGCAAGCAGCTATTCGAGGCACTTCCTTTGCGTTGGCCTAACTTTTCTGCCCCAGAGATTGCCGCTTGGTTGAACCCACAAATGTCCAAACCTTATGGGACCTGATTTTCACTAACACTTTATTTTCATTTGAGTTATTAGTATAGTTGGAAATGTCGACGGGATATTGAATGAGGATTTCTTTTTTCAGGAAGAGAGTCCTAAAGTTAAAATTTGGCTCTACAGCACTACTGATGATCAAAAACTTCACAGGCTACCTTTAACTTTTAAAAGGACAGAAAAGAGTGACTAAAACATTCGGAAACAACAACAACACAAATATGCCCAATTTCCTATTCTGTGCAAGTTTACATTACTCATCACTGTATGTGTATGGGAGTGTTTGAGTGTAGTGTGATCACAATTGTAAACAAAAAAGTATCCCCCCCCTCCCCGAAACCCCCCCCCCCCCCCGAAAAAAACCAACAACAACCCAAGGTGCCTTACAAGTAGCACGGACTGTTAAGTGCTAATAACCACAGTTTTAGTGTGCAGAGTATAATACACTTTGCAGCCATACGCTCTGAAACCAATGTGTGTTTCAGATGTGGGCCTTGAGTAACTTTGCATGTCTGCAGCTGTCATTCCTTCTATCGTTCCCACTTTGTTCCTCTGAGCCTGCCTGGCTTTTTAATGAACGGAAAGAAACACTTAAAAAGCAATACGAGCGGGCAATTACCATTAACAAAATATAATCCTAATGGTTTTTGGCTTCATTAAACTTTGCAGACAAGTCTGCCATGTCAAAAGTGTTTTATGGTGCGTATTTCTTACCATTTTGGAACCGTTTTGTCCACCACTGTTTTTCACTTTAGCCCACGTCTCCATGACACGGTTGTACTGATGGTCCAAAGCCAGAGAAGGGCCTTCGGCAAGCATTATCTGTATTGCTATAAAGCAGATGCACCGCCAGCAAAAAAAACAAGAGCCAGCACGAGCGAGGGAAGAGAAAGAATGAGAGGTACAGAGCATCCTCCCTCCCTCCCTCCCTCCCTCCCTCCTTCCCTTCCTCCCTCCTTCCCTTCCTCCCTCCTTTCCCCACCTGTGTCACAGCATCTACAGGAGCGGGCCTAAGGGAGTGGCGAGGCGGGAGGAGGAGTAGTGTTTTCTTTTCAGGGAAGGAAAGGTGGATCGATATCTCTCGTAATCGTCCTCTCCACGTTGACATTTCTCTGCCTCTCCTCGGAGGCCGTTTAAGCGTCAGATGAATAAAGCTGTCACGGCCCATTCCACCCCTCGTCCTCTAAAAACCCTGCATCCCTGGCAGCCAGCCCTCACTTCCCCTCTATCATACAGTCGCATCATTGGCTTGGGCGGCCTCAGACGGTGACTAATGGAGCGCTGCGATTGGCCGAGGCCAACATGAAGGCTGATGGATTGCCTCTGTTGATTGGCCGTGGCTAATTAGAGACCTTCTGAGACAGGCTGATGGATGGGTTAGCGCCGCCCAGTTCCCTCCCCTCCGCCCTGGGTTTTCGAGCTGTTTCGAGCGATTTGTCTCAGGATGCTTTCTGGTTGTGTTTGCCGCTAATTAAAAGTACCTAATCAAATGATCAACATTGGCACGTCTGGGGGGGGGGGTCAGTACCACACTGTCTTTGCTTTTCAGGCTCTTTCAAGCAGCCATACAACATTAATTGGATTCAGTCTGACGCACTGATGCATTGACCGCAGTCTGCCCTCTCTGGGGTTTCTGAGGTTTAATGTCATTGAATAACTATAAAAACAATGGGATGCTATCTGAGATGTGTTGTGACATCGGATTTTCAAAGTTTTGACATCCCTGAAAGCAAAACTAAAATGCAGGAAGGTTACCTTTTACTGACCAAAAAATAGCACGCAACAAGGGAGATATGTTAACATATAGATGACCACCTTTGTTATTCACAACTTTCCTTGCAAATTAACCTGTAAGTTTAGTTGATAGAGCCCTTTGGAAACTCACTTTCTAATTGAAATGATGAAGTTCAGCCGAAGGTCTGAATGTATTCACTATTGTAATTAAAGTACACAAGTCTTGTTAAGAAGACAGCAGGTCTATGATCAGTTGTTCAACATCTTTTGACCTCCTTTAACCTCATGTTACATGTAACAGTAAGGAGACACAGGACTCCGTTGGACCTCCAATGACAATGATTTTCTCCATATTTACAGTCCAAATAATTATGGTATGGACTGTATATGGTCATAAATGCATGTAAATAAATTGTCAGGGAAACAAAGCCCAAAATTTAGCTCGCCTAAAAGTGTTTGGATTCGACCAAATCAGGTTGCAATATCACAAGGAATATAAACATTGACAAAAACACACACATATGTGTGTGTGTGTGTGTGTGTGTGTGTGTGTTTTTCAATGTATATTTTATCTGGTTGTAAATATTTCAGGATTGACTGGAGCACAAAAGAGTTCTTCAGTCTAACCTTACGTGGAAATTTGTATCTCTGATTTGATGGTAATAATTCATAGTCACTGATCAGGACATGATTCGGATCAGAGACAATTTTATTACGATCCATAGAGTTTCTCAAAATACACACCCCTTATTCTTTTTTAATAGCATTTTTGTTAAATCTAGAGTGAATACATTGAATTTAAACATATCTGGAATCAGCTGAAATATCTACCATGTATGTTTTTAAATGTTGAACATGGACTCCACTAATGCTGCTTGCACCGATACTGCTTGTCAGTATCAGCTGGGTCGACGTGAGCAACGTTTGTGGTTTGAGATCTCAGCTTGTCCTTGTGTAACAGTTTTGTTCTCCAGCATGTCCTATCAAACAGATGTTTTCTGGTCTCTCTTCTGTATTTTCCAAGTTTCCAATTTAAGAAGACTAGATCGTATTCCTTTGCACATATGTTGAAATGAATGCCATGCACAGAACTGGTTATATTTAAACTGTGTTACAGCAGCAACGTGATACGAAATGTAAACAATTCAACATTTTGGAGATCCTGCATTTTCGTTTGTCATCATTTCTGGATTTAGCGTTAGCCCATGTCTGACTTTATGCGTTCACGTGCTTTGACTGTTAGCCCTGGTTAGCGTTCCCAGATATGGAACCTATATCTAAGAGTTAAACAGCGTTTGTGGACTCTAATTGAAACCAGAGTGTTTTTCTTTAATACGATTTGGTTATTAGCAGATCATAGAGCTCTGATGACATAATGTGGTTTGCCTGGTCGTACTCTGGTTTACCAATCTCTCTGCCTCTTTCTTTTCCTTTCTCTGCCCCTCGCTCTTTGGTCAGAGTCGTCAGCGGTTGCATTCCTGAGCCGCCCGTTGCAATAACAGCTCAGCGCTTTAAGCAAACTCTCCTTACCGCAAAACTCCCTCCTTCTCCTGCTCTTCACCCCCAAAGTGCCTACTCCTCCTCCTCCTCCTCTTCCTCCATCTCAAATGTTCATTCCATCATCTCATCTGATCTGGGGGCAGTTTTTTATTGTAGCTCAGTCATAAGGAACCAGCGTTGGCTGCGATCCAGAGGCTAATGCTTCGTTTCCGACACGCAGATAAGGAAGACGGAGAGGTTGGGCGAGTGTAATTCTTTCTTTCTCTCTTTCTTTCTTACTTTCTTTCTTTCTTTCTTTCTTTCCATACCACCCTAACCCACAAGAAGAACTCCACCCAAGTTACCTCACAACACGGCGAGAGAATGAGGAAAACGAGGAAAAAAGGGGGAAATACTTGATGCCCATGCCATTAAACAGCCTCTGGATTATTAACGAAAGAAAAAAACAGTGTCAGAAGATGGAGGAGCCTGGTTCACACACACACACACACACACACACACACACACACACACACACACACACACACACATGCCAGGACCAGAAACGAGAAGGCCCCCACCCCCCCCACCGTCTAGCGTACAGAGTGGTGGAGAGCTGGGTATCTCTTCAAAGACCCCTGCAGCTTTCCCAGAAGACATCATCCGCGTGTCTAACTCCCTCCAGACCCTGCAAATGCTGCTGCTGCTGTGTGTGTGTGTGTGTGTGTGTGTGTGTGTGTGTGTGTGTGTGTGTGTGTGTGTGTGTGTGTGTGCGTGTGTGTGTGTGTGTCAGTGTTTGTGTGCACACACTTCAATAGTGTGATTAAGCTCACAAAATTGGGGACAAATTGCTCTCAGGTGCAGATACTTTGGGATAAGATGATTTTTCTTCACCGCTCTCTGCTCTGTCTTCATTCAACCCCCATCTGCCCCCCCCAACCCCGCCTCCCCGTCCTCCTCCCGCCCGTACCTCCCTCATCCCTTCCCCTCTTTCCCAGCTCCCTTTTCTCCCCCTCATATCCTTTTCCCGTCCTTACCCCGTGCCCCTCTTTTCATTCCATCACGCTCTCTCTTCGCCTCCTTCGCAGCGTTTTGGAAAGACCCTCCACTGTAGGATGAGTGCAGGGCAGGGAAATGGCTCCGAGTCTTTATATGTGCAGAATAGATTATTTCCAACTGAGCTCGGAGGGAACTTCTCTTCACCGATATCAAAGCCTGTTTGCTTCTTTTGTAGGGAGACAGAGTGGAGGAGCTTTTTCCTCCCTCTTTCACTCTCACTGACATAAGAGTCTCTTTATCCAGAGTGTGTGTGTGTGTGTGTGTGTGTGTGTGTGTGTATTCTTCCAGAAGTTCTGGAAGTGGTCCTCATAAGGCATTGTGAGTGCAGGGTAATTATAACCAGAGCATGATATAATAAACATAATGTGTAAAGAACTGCTGCATTGTCGTGAAGAAGTTTTGAACTTTGACGACATCCGCGTAAATCAGTCCTGTAAATGTTAACAGACAGAGGAACAGTGGTCACTAACTGCTCTTAAGGGAACAATTTGTCATTTCCTCACAGATGTGGTTTTCAATTATGACTCAGCCCACTGAGCAATTTGGTAAAAAAAAAGTATTTGTTTTTCTTTAGTAGATGGGGAAAAAAACGATGACATCACAGGTATTTATATGGAAGCTTCCTCCTCCAAATCCCTCATGGCTGAACAACACATACTGTTACGGTTTAACATGTACAAATAGAAATGAAGACATATATGATGGCGTTACAGCACCAACATGGAGCTCCCTAGAAGCCCCATTGGCACAGTGCAGTCACGGAGACCACACATTCTCCAGCTCCATAGTGACGTGCATCTGACCGTGACGTCGACCGGGTTTCTGATCTGCCGTTGTGAAGCTTCAAGTCTGGCATTTTGGCCACCGCCATCTTTGTTTTTAGTTGAGCTGGCGAGGAGTGAGGGGTGGATCTATACCGGCCACCTGGCTGCATCTCAGGCTGCACCATGGCTAGGTTAGGAAAAGATCACAGTTTGGGTTAAATGTGTCCTATTTCAGTTAGGGTTAGGTACCAAAACTGATTGATTAGGGTTCAGAAAAGATCATGGTTTGAATTGAAATAAGTCATTTTTCATTGTAGTATTGTTACATAAGTTACTTAACATGCTACCCTTTTCCTATCATACGGACTCAAACACCGGTCTCTGAGGTAAAAGTCACGTGTTTGCTCCATCCAACAATCCCTGACCTTTTCTCTGCGGTGGACTAAATCAGTGTCATCACATGACCTCCATGTCATGACCTCCATCTTCAACCCTGGTCATACAAGCGTGTACTTTTTAACACCTATAGGCAAAATGAGAGACTGACACGGTAGTCTTTAATGGACTGACATGTTTACACTGTTTGGCTGCAATTTTCTTAGGCTTGGTTTTAAAACCATCCTAACAGTAGTTAGGCTGTAGTGGAAGAGAAAAATGGTATTCAGTACTGATATTATTGTGCTTAGCCTTACTACTAGTTCACCCTACAGGTCCTGTGGACGGACAATTAATCAGACAGAAATGAAGCAACATTTTAAACCAACAAAGCAGTAAAATATTTTGTTTCTTCATTACAACTATGTTTTGAGGTCTATCTTGTACAGACAGTCAAGTGAAGCAATGCAAATCCACCAATGATCCAAGGATTCTCAAAGGATCACTAGCAGTGAGAAACTCTTCCACTTCATGATGACATTTTTTTTCTTTTCTTATTAATAATAACAGAATTTAAAAAAAAAAAAAAATTTAAGAGGATGGATCTCTGTGTGTGCGTTATTTTGCTCAACCATCTTAACACCAGCTTAAGTCATCCCATATTGAGGTCTTTTACCTCAACCCTGTACATCTGTTGCTGTTTGTGTCCAGCTGACCTCTAACCCCTGGTGATGTATCCGCACAGAGAGGACGATGATGGCTCTTGACTGAGCTGTGTGGTCTGTTTCCAGGCAGAACAATCTCATCTTCAGAGACACTCTGTCTCCTTACCTCTAACCTCTCTATCTCTCTACCCACCATTTATCTGCACTTTTATCGCTGAGCGTCTGCCTCTCTCCTTTGCGATCAGGAGCTGTTGAGAATCTGCAATGATAATTTGTAAAAAAAAAAAAAAATGGTAACACACACGTATGAATGCTATGTGAAAAATAAATCATATACGTTTCTATACCACATGAGAGGCTCTAAAGCCTTCAGAGCTTGAAGTGTGGGTTTGATGTATAAGACCTCAGGCTTTTTGTGAAACTCAGGATGAAATAAAGTTATACTTTTTCATGACAAAGGTTGAGAAGTGGAAGGTTTTACCAGCTGTATATTAAATAAACACTTTTGATGTTATGGACTTTTAGCTTTCTTTTTACAGATAGTTTTCAACGGTAACGGTGGCTTCATTTTATCTCAATGTGTGTGTGTGTGTGTGCCTTTATGTGTGTTTCACGGTGGCACAATGAGCCAGGGAGCCCTTCGCTTTAGAGGCCAAAAGTTCAAAGGTCAGAAAACTCCTGAATTTCTCCACAGGGGCCGAACATCTTTTAAATAACCCAGATAAAGGCACCATCTGATCCTGCGTGCCACTTGGCGCACAAACTCTGGCCAAAATGAAAGCAGAGGAGCTTGTTGAAAATGACTTTGTTTTCGCTGCTTCAACTTTTAATTTCCTTAATTGATTTTCTCTTCCCACAGAGGTAGGAATTTGCAGACACGAAACTAATTGATTTCAAATTTTAATCCCTCTTACCGCTGAGCAAACGAGGGGCCTCCCTGCCATCGATCTCCAATCCATCCAAACTCAATTAATGTGCCAGAGACTGATTGGAGGAGGAGGAGGAGGAGGACCCCTCTCGTCTCTTATTTTCTCCTCTTCTATCACTCACAGATGAAGCTCATTCTTCTCCTGTATTCAGTAACGCTTTAATTGTACAGCCGTGATTGATGATCTCGTGCACATTTTCAGCAATGAAGCTATCATCTGTTTTGCCACTAAATGCAATTTCTACTTATTTTTTCTTGAATTGTAAAAATGTGTCTAAATTGACAACTGTGTTATTCTCAGATGTACTGAAAGAAACCAGCGGTAGATTCAAAGTTTGAAAAGAAAACAGTTCCCAAAGTTCACAATTTCAATTTTGAAAGCTGAAATGTCACTGGCTAGTTAATTAGGCTAAAGTTAGCTCAGTGAGTTGGTTGACTTTTGGCTCCTTTTTCTTGTTTCTAAGTGATTCATTTTAAAATTGAGAACTTGTAAAAAGGGTTTTGAATAAGCATTTCATGGTACATACTGTACATGCTACATGTTACCAGGCTAGAAGACCCAGGCTAAAGTTAATAGGTACCAGCATAAACTCAGATTCGTATCAAAAAGTCCTGCCCAGTGTATGATCCACAACATTTTGCTCTGTAGGTATGAAAAGAAAAGATAAAAGATCAGACTGGTATTTCAGTCTGACATACCCCTGTTTTGCTGCTTATTTAAATCCTGTCCATATTTTGTTTACACCCACTTTTTGCATCAAGCATTTTTTTTTTTTTTGTGGTTCCCAGATCTGTTTAATGTGTAAATTGAAAATGCTCATGAAAACATGCAGATGAAAACACCAGGGCAGCTGGAGTATAAACTCCCCAAAGAGAAACAGAATCCAGCTGCCAACGTTAACCTAACGCTAATCATGGCACATCAGTGGTGAAATACTTCATACTTAGTTGTTGTGAAATGTGTTTCTTTCATAGTTCTTGTAAGCTGTAACCTCACAAACTAGTGGAACCAAATTCTTGACCTTTAAAGTAACACTTGGTTACCTCTGTGGCTGTTTCTCCACGATTCATGGCTTATTCTGGAGCACGGGAACTCTCTGTTTAATCTGTGCCTTACACCTTTGTTTGCATGTTTGGTTTGCTTTTGGAGACAAACAAAAACAAGACACCACAAAAGGCTTGTTGCATCTTTTTAATGGTGGTGTTGAAAATAAATGTGTACTTGTCTCTAACGTGGAGCTCACTCACTTGAATAAAAATCACTTGTCTGGGTTTACTTCCACGTTGCACATACACATTCGTGTTTACCCCATTAATCCCAGAGACTTTACATTGGTATGATGTCACAAAAATATAACTGAATAATTAAACTCATGGATTTAAAATTCACAGTAGAAAAAGTCAAAACTAACATTTGTAGTTTTACAGATGCTACTTTGAAAACATCGGTCCGTCGAAAAATCTGGCTTAATCCCTTATCTGGGTTTTGTATAACGGGCCCCTAGTTATTAGCACGCCGATTTCGGTTTAGCAACACAATAGATGGATGTATAAAAATAATTTGTCAGCCTTTTGTTTTAAAATTGAGAAACTCTAAATCACTATGTAGAGGGAAAACATTGTTATTTTCTCTTTAAAACATGAGAGGAGTCAGAAGAGAAACTGTTAGTCTGTTTAATTCTGCTCTTATTGTGAGTTATTTGAAAGAAGTATACCACAGATTTGGATGTGATTCCATATTTTAGTTATAGGTTTCACAGAGAGACCATACAGCATCAGCATGACACTCTGAACAATGGCTTTATAAAACTAAAATAATCTGACTACTGGCTCTAAATAAATGGTCAATCAAACTTCCCTCTGTGGGTGATTTTATTCTCAGGTGTCTATAAAACTAGTGTGTTAATTAAGGTCTGATGAACTTATGAATTATGCAATCAAATTTAACCAAAACTGCTTTGCCAAAGTTGTAAATCAGTTTGGATTTTTAAACAAGCTATTGATAATACCCCTATAAATCTCTCTGAATGTTCTGGTAATGCTCTAAGATGAACAAATGATTGTCTCCGTCTCTTTTCCTTTGCCTTCCTACTTTACCTTCGCTTCGTTTCTGTATTCATCTCCGCATATATTTGTCACACCCCTAGCTATGGCGCATATCCTGCTCTCTTGACCTTTCATTCCTCAAAGACAAAGTAGAAAGAGAAAGGGTGATTGGATATTGTTTCAAAGCAATTGAAGTGCAGGACATGCCAGAATTTTAGATCCCTAAAGTTGAAATCTCCTGTCAGTTTGTCTTAAATTGCTCTTTGAATCTGTTCTGCACTGTGGTGCACTATTTTATATCCTCACAGGCACCATGAACAGATGAATATGTGTCCTGCAACAGTTTTGATAAATGTTTTGAAATGCTAGCCCACCACTAAACAGTTTCTTCTAACTTCTCATATAGAAAACACTGATCTTAATTTTCTCTTTTCTGAAAAGCCCCCCATTTTCATTATGTTGTGTTTTTAGCGGGGCTTAATTTTATAGCTGTCTGAATGCTTTTAAAAGTCCTCTTGGACCTTGGCAGCCTTTCTAGTGTAGTGAAATTAAACTAGAGCTCTCTTGCACTTCCACTCAAACTTCAAAGGGCCCAAACTTTGGCACGGGAAAGGCATTGAAATGAATTGTTAAAAATATCCTCCTGCAGTAGTTTATGATTAACCTTATGTGTGTGTGTGCGTGTGTGTGTGTGTGTGTGTGTGTGTGTGTGTGTGTGTGTGTGTGTGTGTGTGTGTGTGTGTGTGCGTGCGTGTATAAGAGCACGAGTGTGTGTTTCATAGGATAGAGCTGACATCAGAGTTTGGGGGAGAAGATTTATGAGTGTGTGAATTAGAGTGTGATTATGGCCCAGATTTAGTGGTGAGCAGGGGGGAGACGGCAGATCTCCATATGAGAGCCTCGGGCCAGTGTGACCAGACAGACTTCAGACTCACTTCTTCCTATAGACAATAAATACACACCCTGAGCTAGTGTGCTAAACTGATGCATTATCCTGTTGTGACACCACAAATATATTAAAAAAAATTATTTTTTTATTTGTATTTCTCTGTGTATGTAGATAAAACTATATATTAAGACAGAGAGACTGAAATCCTTAGCTTAATGAATGCATCTTCTTCCACTGCCTCCTTTATTTGATTGTTTTATGCAAACTAATATGTTTATGGATCCACGGTGACTCATTTTAAGTGATTATGACGAAAGATATTTTCTGGGAATTGCGTTTGTTTTGATCATTTATGCACTTTCCCTTTTGCTTTTCTGCTCTTTTCAAACATTCCACAGAGGGAAAAAAAAGAAATAACGATTTCCAGAGTTGTCTGTTATTTAATGCAATCAATAAAAAAAATGAAATAACATTAATATTTTAATAATTATATTTTGTTTAATATATATATATATATATATATCTATATATATATATATATATAGATATATAGATATATATATATATTTAAAGCAATCAGTGTTTATATCTTGAAATTAGGACAGTCACACATTAAAGAAATTCTTATAAATTTTCAAAGATTTTTTTTACTGGAAATGGGTTGAAGTCATGTTGGTAGATTCACCACTTTTGTCTGATTAACTGTTTATTTTTTAAGGCATTTGATGCATTTATTAGCAGAGAAATAACAAGAGAGGAGAAAAAGAAATAGGGCCTAACTGACAATGTATTTTTGGAGCCAATGCCTACACCGATTTAAGGTACTAAAACAATTCTGATATCAGTTTATTGGCCAATATTAAGTATTAGTGGTAGGATTTTCCATGCAGACATCAGTGCACTGAAACAGTAATCTTCACTGGGAATTACATTTTTTACAAATAGCTATTAAACACACACAAATGGAACAATTTATCATATCTCTGCCAACATATACAGTATGCCAATTCGATGATAGTCCCCATTTCTGCCATTAAAATCTGCTCTCTAAACAGAACCCATACCTTATAGTGTATGGGCTCCTCTGCCCTTTAACATAAAGGATATGTTCACTTCGTTCCATGTCTTTTACAATTGAAACAATACTTCCATGGCCAGATGTACACTGAAAGCCTTTTCTGGCTTTATTCATTCCTTCTGTTTATACTGGCCACTAAAAGATTCCTTCCTGACACGCTTCCATTGGAAGAGATCCATCCCACAGTTCTGTACTAACATATCTACCACAATTTACCTGAAGTTCATGTGAGGCTTCAGCTATGTGACTTAATCAAATCAAGTAGGTGTCCTCTTAACATGTCTGTACAATATGCCCTCCACTCTGTATCTCCTTGGACGCTGATTCGCACAGAGGGACAGTAACACAAAGAGGGAATCTTGTACTAAAACGGCTTTGGAAGATATCTGATTTATCTAGAAGATTTATACTGTCTATAGACAAATAACAGGATATATTGTTGCCGCCTGTCTCTTACATTGACCAGTATTATTACATGATATAAACACTGCCTTAACCCCTCTATATTAATAGAAACATTTAATATTATTTAACAAATTTAGGAGTCTCTACAGAAAATCTATATTTCAGATTTGCTTTTCAGCACTGTATATAAGTATTAAATCTAAACCTACAACAACCCCCCACTTGTTTTTTGGGAGTGTGCTGAAAAACACAGATGACCTTTCATAGTGCAGTTTGCATGTGTTTATTCATTTCACCACTGCCACAATTTAATAATCCTTCAGGAGTCAAGCTTTCCATTCCCACAGTGTATTATTTTTCATTGTGCTTCCAATCGGCCTCCAATTATGGTTTTCTTTCTTCAACGTTACACTATTATAGAGTTCATTTATGTATTAGTTTTTTGGTCCCTGTGACGTTTTCCAAATTATTTTGGATGCCTACCATGCTGATCGCCATCCTTCCCTCTTGGTTTCTTTTGGTGACGGGAGCTTCTGAGCTTGGATGGATATGAGTTGGGATTGGGAATGACAGGACCATTTTACCTTCCCGTAAAAGTGCTGTCTCCAGAATGAATCCCGTCCTGAGGGCTGAAGCTGTCGCTGACAGTGCACCAATGATGGGGATGATGAATGGCAACAGTATCGGCAGCACAGGGTGTACGTTCTCTGTGTGTGTGTGTGTGTGTGTGTGTGTGTGTGTGTGTGTGTGTGTGTGTGTGTGTGTGTGTGTGTGTGTGTGTGTGTGTGAAACTATTGTCTAAAAGTGAGCAGGGAGGCATGTATCCACAGGTTTTCAGTCTGTGCATGCCAGTGCCTGCAAGCATCTGCTCCAGTGTGCTTTATGGCAGGATGTCAGCCACCGTTCACACACTGATCCTGATTGCAGGTCCCATTATAATATAAGAGGATACCCACTCACATGGAAGCCATCAAATCATGGCCAGGCAGAACAATTGGCTCAAACAAGGAGACTGACGTTGATGGATCTATTACGATCCAAACTGGAGGCGAATGTAGAGAAAAAAATTGCCTCGGATTCCAAACTTTAAAAAGGATGTCATTTGTTTTTCCTGGCTGTACTTTGGAGAGAGGAGTGTAACTCAAGCTCTGGCTGCAGCAGACAGACACGGGCACACAGGGAATGTATGTTCTCTCCGGCTCAGACGCCCTGTTGACGGAACTCCTGGGAACTCAGAAAACAAGACCGCGGACGTCCAGTCAGGAACAACCGCTTGCCCAGAACGTTGATTGATCTTGGCCGAGTACATCGCAGCTCTCCATTGATGACGGTGTTGGGTGTTTACAGTCGTGTTTAACCGAGGACGGGGGAAAGGACGACAAAACTGCTGCAAAATACTCCTTTACTGATGAGGTTTTACATTTTATTTGGTGTTCTTGGAAACAGCTGGTTGCAGCGTTTGCGTGAAATGCCTGTTACTTGGAGCAATTTGGCAGGTCAAAAGTCTTACAATTCAGTAGAGTTTTAGGATTACTGGCTGTTTGTATAACTCATGTTGTTGTTGTTGGCTTGAAATGTTGTGTCGCCCATTGATTTGTAAAATGCTGTTCTGAAGGCTCAAGTTTCAGCAATTTGGCTTTCACCATCTTAGTTTTTATGGAACTCAAAGTGACCATATTTGGATGAGGTGGTGAGGAGCCAGGAGTGGATCTGAATGAGAACCCCATTAGACTATGCCCGCCCTACCATACCGGAAACCTGACTGCAGCCCAGGCCTGTCAATCAAACCAGACACGCCTCCAAACATTCCTCTCTTTGAGGCCTTATATCTAATTAGTTATGGAATTATTTCCAGAAGGATTACCTTCCACTGATCAGAAGGAGTGAACTGAGCTAATAAAACTATCATGACTTGTGGAAAAAATGTTATTGAGTTGGTATTTCATGAGAGCAGTTGATGCTTTTTGAATGGGAGTCTAATAGAGCCAACACCTAGTGGCTCACAGGGGTATTGCATTTGAAAGCACTTCTGTATTGGCTTCTCTTTTCAGACCTCGAGGCTACATCGTTTATATATTGTTTATATAAAGTCTCTGATTAGAACACATGCATGAACGATGCAAAACTGCGTGTATTCTACCTTTAAATCTCTTCTACGGAGCGTTCTTAAGAAAAGGACAGACAAACAGAGTAATGATCATAGCAATTAGCTTGAATGTTATGTTTGGGGTTCCCTCTTGCTATAGTGCTATCGTCTTGATTCACCATGACGGTTGTTAATTTTAAGAGAATTTCTTATAAACATAACACTTGAACTGATGACAAGTTTCAGAACAGGAAGTAATTCATTACCTCAGAGACTCCAGATGTAAAACATGAGTAGATACACTAGATAAATACACTGCTCTACATCTGTTGTATCTGATGGTGACGGTACATTCTTATTACAGATAGTATAACAAATCGGTGGAGGAGCAGAACTGACCTCAGGTTTGATCGACAGCGTCCTGGAAACTTAAGAAAACCACATATCTTTCATTACATTTTAATTCTAATGTTTCTTCCTTCTATTCTTCCTAAATGTTAATAAAATAACCATTTGGTGATGTCAGAGAATGAAATCTAAACTCCTGCCATCAAGTTGTCCTGCTTAATGACTTCAGAGCCTTCTACACGCACAGATATTAAACAGATGACTAAAGTAATTGAGTCACCTCTATCATCTCATGGTGGGTATGATCATGTCGCTGAGCCCTTCTCCCAAACAATCAGTGGTGTGGTCCGAGTGAAGTGTGTCACCCCTGACTGACCTGAAAGTGGCCCGAGATAATAACAGCACCATGGCGACAGCACTGTGGTCCAGAAAGGGAAAAAAAATATACTTTGTCAAAGTGCTGTGTCCTTGTGAAAACCACTCTTTTTTTTTTTTTTTCTTTGTTATGATGTGTTGTCTGATTTGGACCAGACGAGGAAACAGTGGATGGGGAAGACGTGAGGCAGGGAGGATGAGAGGACAGAGAGCTGGAGAGTGAGGGAGGAGAGCTGGGAGAAAAATATGGGAGCTATCAACACTCACCTCAGCAGAAAAAACAGAGCCATTATGAAAGCGAAGAGCAGAGAGGAGG
This sequence comes from Embiotoca jacksoni, assembly GCF_022577435.1. Classification (NCBI taxonomy): domain Eukaryota; kingdom Metazoa; phylum Chordata; class Actinopteri; family Embiotocidae; genus Embiotoca; species Embiotoca jacksoni. Next base: position 2,465,837 of record NW_027185274.1, read on the forward strand.
GGAAAGACTGACAGGCACAGACAGACAGAGAGTGTAGGTTAAAATGACGGAGAGACAAGCAGGCAGGAGAACAGAGAGAACGAGGGGGTGCAAAGTGGACAGCTGCGATGAAACAAGAGACTATAAAGAGACAGAGGGAGAGACAGGCAGACAGACAGACATCACACCCGTCTGGATTCATCCTCGACGGCTTACATGGCAACAGGTAAGAGAAGGAGACCAGGAAAAAAATTGAAAAAACAAATGAGCTGATAGTGCCGAGGTGTCTCTGGGAGAGGGGAGGGCTGCCAAGCTGCATGTTTGCCACTGCTGGCTGTCAGGCTGGTGGCTCAGCAGTCGTCACTGTGCTCGTCTCTTAAAATGGAGGATCGCACCACGAGGACCACTTCACTGTCCAAACACTGGTGTCCGCACCGCGGGCACAAAGACAAAATGAGCAACGAGTAGGCATCCAATAAAAGGAATACATTATGATGCTATTAGGTGATGCTGAACACATCGTGCCATTATAGTTTTGGAAGTAATATTATGACACCACTTCAGACATTACATACACACTGTTACAGTCAGTGTGTGTGTGTGCACTCCGCATAGTGGTGACAGGATGTCCATTAAGTACCACAAAGGTGTTCCTTATAACTTTAGAGCTTGTATACAAGTCATCCAATTGGAACCTATTGCATTATAGGTGTTATGTGGTCACCCAATGTGGGTAGAGCAGTCTAGGGATGGGCACTTTAAGCAAAATTACTACTCAGTATTCTCTGTAACTATTATAGATTGTATATGAAAGTGGACATAGCTTCAGGGTCTGACAAGTGATGCCAAAGTGAAAGTGCCTTAAAGTGCAATACCACTGAGGGCCGCTAGGGGCTGGCACCAAAAAGTCTCCAGCTCCAATAGATTTCCATTCAACTTGTCTCATGAAATACAAAGTCAGTAAATTTTTTTCCACAAGTCATAATGATGTCATTCGCAAAAGTCACTCCATCGGTCCATCAGAAAATAATCCCGTCATGAATTAAATATTAGGCCTGAAAAAGTGTTGTGTTGTGTGAGCGTGTTTGTTTGATTGACAGGCCTGTGGTGCAGTCGGGTTGCCACTATAGGTGGGCGGGTGCAGTGTCCTCGGGTTCCCGATCAGATTCGTCGCTCCTCTCCAGCTTGTCCAACTGTGGTCACTTATGGCTCCAAAATGGCGACAGCTGAAATGCCGAGCTTCAGATCGTCAGTTCACTAACCGATGGTTGGTTGCCGCTTAGTAACTATTTGTCTATCATTCGAAGAACGTTTCTTTGTCTTGTGTCAAACCTATCCAGTGACTGTTGATCTGAGGATGAACTGTCTGCTTGGTGCTTTGCTCTCAAATCGTTGTGGTAGACTTATGCTAGCTTTTCTGGGCAGAATTTGCACTGCACCTCATTTTTGTTTATTTTTTCGAAGGAGTTCCACAGAACTTTTTGGATGCTGTAGTTGTCTTTTCATGTTTCTGCTGTCTGTACTGAAACATCTCATCTCAAAGAGCCACACACGTTTTTTTTACACGTTTTTTCTCCTTCATGTTCTTTTGTTGCTTGATGATGGTTGGCAAACAGCTTTTACGTGCATTACCGCCACATTCAGGCTTTACTAGAAACAAGAAAAATATATATTTTGTCAAGACAAGACAATAGTTGTACAAACTTATTTGATTATTTTATGAGGTAATGGCCCATCTGGAGTAGGTCTGAGTGTCGCAAGTCTAAAACTTGTCATAAATGTGTTGCGAGTAGAAATAAAGCTTGTAGTCAATTTGTCCTTGAACCATATAACCAAATTATTATTATTTTTTTTTCTTTCTTCTATTGCTGCTTTTTTTTCCCCACCATATCTGCTTGTTCAATGATTGAAATAACTGACAGTGCTTCAAGCTGCTGACACTGTTTGTGTTCTCTCTGTTTAGGTCGACCTCATTTTGAATAGCGACAGTCTGGCTGTGATCTGGTCCCGTTCCAATCAAGTCTCTCTTTATTGAAACTTTGTTTATGCACGTCGGGTTCAGGTTTGTTTTTCACAGGTCTGTTTGGATGGGCTGGGTTATTTCAGTCGCACTATATTCAACCATTCTTTAATAGCTTTTCCTTCAGTTTCCCCCACATTTGTTGAGTAGTGCTGGATAGGTCTTGGCTGATGTTGCGCAGGGTTTTATTCAAAATGTAATTCTAAAAATGGGACTTCGGGCTCCTTCACAGTGACGGGAAAATGACAAACTTGATCTTCTCAGTAGTGTCAATTTTCCTCAACTGCTTTTTAATTCCTTCTCACTAAAAAGACCAGTATGATTTGATATTTTCCAAAACCATTTGATCTGTTTCCACCTTTACTCTGAACACTTTAACACTCACATGGCCTGAATACAGGTCCAGTATTCTGTACCTGCCATATTCTGGATGGCAGAAGCCCATTCTGAATCAGATTTGACAAACTTAACATAGTTTAAAAACACAAAGCCTCACTATTCAAATAGTGTAAACCATTTAAAGGTGCCAGTACCACATCAACAACAGTTATTTGCTCTGTAGTGAAAGTGCTACGCAGCTTCTCTTTCCTTTCATCTGTAGGAGCACATGGGATACTTGTTTAATTGCTATCCTTCACGCTAATGCACAGATTTTTATTGAAACTCTGTTTAAGCTTAAAGAGACTTTCAAATACAATCGAATACCTACTTAACTAATTGTTTACTTAAGATACATGGTTAAAATGTTATTTTATAAAAATTTTAAGCAGCCAAACAAATATAGGTGTTTAGCTCTGCTTTCATCTTAAATAAATTCAAATGCATGTTGTAAACAGATACAGATATTGAGTTTGAACAGACATGAAGGAACACAAGTGGTTGTTTGGTGGGACGATGAACTTTCTGATCTTACCCAGAGATGACAGACCTGAGGAGAAATGTTGTGTCTTTGCACTTGTATTTTTTCATAGTTATGTATGTGAGTGTACTTAGTGTGTGTGCACGCATGTGTGTGAGTGTGTGACCTATCCCAGAGAACTGTTTTCACAGGGGAAATATGGGGCAGGAGGCAGCAGCTGGTGGGTCTCTATCCATGTGTATGTACGTGTGCGTGTGTGTGTGTGTGTGTGTATCTGAGTGCATGTGTGGTCGCCCCTTAATGATTATTATGGTTTAACTCCCATTTCACGGATAGAGTCATTACACTCCAGATTTTTCCATTCTCCTGGCAATGGAAAGGAAAACATATTCCCTTCTGTCGCTTATTGCTGAGACCTGGTCTTTTGCTCTCACACTCTGAGACATCAAAATCACACAATCGCACCGAGACACCCACCCGCAAACACACACACATACACACACACACACGCATGCCCTATGCACACACTGGCAACATATGACGAGCCAATATTTGGGTTTGCCCGGTACCTCATACGGCGGTGGGTTGCAGGGTGAGGGTGTGTATATGAGAGCGACTAATCTTAATAAAGACCGCAGACACGTACACAAACATTCACATGGCTTGCTGTGAGTTACCACGGAAACCAACCGCCAATTGGGCCCTCCTGTATTTAGGGACAATCAATCACCGTGACAGGCGGCTCCAAGCACCTTGCGGGATATTTGGGTGGGTGGGGTCAAAGAGAAATACAAGGGGTTTCCTGATGGAGGGCGGGTCACTTGTGGCATGTGCTTAATCACTGTGACCTTTGACATCTTAAGGGAAGGCCACTTTCTAGACACAGTCCGACGACATTGATCACAGCGTATTGCACAAATCATAAAACGGCTGAGTTTGAGCGCAGGGGTCAGAGTGGTCAGTGGGGGCATGTTTAGGCATGACCCTACCTGTGCTCTTTGGAGCGCCAAACAGGAGTTCAGATTCCTCCTACAGATGAACCCTAGTTAGAGGTGAAAGGTCAAACTCGAGGTGAGAGGAGATTTTAAAACATCTTATTAGATCTTTTGGAGACGTGGCTCCTGCACATCTGTTTGGGTTTTCTACCGGCTCGTTTTGGACATGGTTACTGGGAATAGGTATCTGGATGGAGGATTTCAAAAGAGCAAAAAAAAAAAAAAAATGCAGATCAGATTTCTTTGGAGACTTTATATCAATCTGAAACATTTTAACTGAAGCTTTATGTGTCAAACAAGCTTGGTTATCTCTTGGGAATTCAATAAATTATGTTACAGTCTGTATTCAATAGACAGCACAAACTAACACCGAAGGGCTGACAGCATTACAGTTTACATTGTAAATTCAGTATAATGTATAAATCCACAGCTGTATTTCCACCAGTGCAACAACAAAGTCAGACTACACTCATCACTTTGTTCCCCTTTCATCCACTTTTTTATATTTCAGTTCTTGTAGGTTTTTTTTTTGTTCTTTCAGATTATTGTTTTGGTTCAACAGAAACAATTTTGAATTTACCAGATATGTACAGTAGACAACATGTACGCCCATGTGTTTTGAGCCCAAATGTTTTGAGTCTAAGTAGCAACCCACCGTGACAACACACAGTGGTTTGTGAACTGTTGCTTTGAAACCTCAATTCTGGCATTTTGGCTGTCGCCATCTTGGTTTTGTGGAGCCAGAAGTGACCATACTTGAACGAACTGGGGAGGAACAAAGGAAGTATCTGACTGAGAACCTGAGGACAGAATGTCCCGTCCATCTATACAGTACCTGAAACCTGACTGCAGCCCAGGGATGTCCATCAAACCAGACACGCTACGTAGCTCTCTTCAAGGTCTAATATATAATCAATTATTTCATATTATATTATATTATTTTCAACAAGATCACCAGAACACTGATCAGAAGGAGTGAATTTAGGTAATAACATTAAAATGACTTGTGGAAAATAATGTATTGAGTTTGTATTTCATGAGAGAAGTTGTTGCTTTTTGAACGGGAGTCTGTTGGAACCATACGTTTTCTTGGAGCCAGCCCCTAGTGGCTCTTAGTGGTATTGCACATTGAGGCACTTCCGTATTTGCCTCACTTTACAGACCCGTACGCAACGTTCATCTTTATAGACAGTCTACGTTTGCACTCTAACCACCAGGATTTAAGGCTTTTAATATGAAAATCTAGTGGAATAAACGTGAAAGATTGAATTACTTGATGAATGAAAACAGCATTTAAATCAGTGAAGCAGTGTGGCCAGTATGACATGACTCCCTCGTTTTACTGGTAAAATTCCAATATACATAATACTGATATGAAGTATATAGATAAAGATGTCAGTTTGCATTAAGTGAGAAGCAGGTAAAATCAGTCATAAAAGTTTATTCATAATATAATCCTGCTCCAACTCACACTCAGTACTCTGATATATGTTGATGCAGCTAGTTTCTTTTCAGTATGCTGATGTTTCTGTGCATTAAGGGTGATTCTTTCAATATTTAAATACATGTTGCGTAATAAGATTTGTCATTCAGATATCTGTGTGAGCAACAAGCCAATTATCTCATATTCTGATATGTGTCGATGCAGAAAGGTGGCTGTTGTAATATTATGTTTCAGTGCAGCACAAATGCCTTTACATTGTCCTAATATCTACTAGAAAAAAGACAACAATCTACCCATTGCTATATGTGATCTGTTTGAAGTAACATGAAGATATTCATATTCTGATATGTGTCGGTACAAACAGGGCCTGTCACGAGTACCTGCAATAAAGTGACTGCAGAATTTAAATTTTATGCCTCACATTTAAAAATATTGAAAAATGGATATTACATAATATACCTCCTCATATCATAATGGTCTAATTTGCTGTCCATAAAATGGACTTATGATTTATTATATGATCATTCTAGTATTAGTCAGTGCTAATAAAATGCATGTAAGATTTATGTGTACAATGATGGTTGTAAACTGTGACTTCAAATGCCCTCTGATAATCCCCATGATGCACTATAGATAAATGTCCAACATACCGTAGATGTGTATCATGTGGTGTTCACTCTGCGGTGTGTCAGCCAACAACAGTGCAGCTAATTGACTGACCTGACTCCTCCCCATTACCTTCACCCCTCCTCTTTCAGTGTGATCCAGGGGAAATGGTATTACAGAGCAGAGGTTGTGTTGACAGAGACCGAGACAGCTCCGAGCACAAGGCCGACCTTTCACCTTTCACCCCCCTGCAACCTCCCTGAAACCTGGAAACACAGGAAGAAAGCAAGGTCGCCCAGATGAGAGTGTCTGTCAGCGCGCGGAGGGAATTGAAAGCAGGTTCAGAGTAAGGGAGAAAAAAATAAAGAGAATCTGGGAATGGGGGGGAAAAAATCTGCAGAAGGAGGAACAGCGAGGGTGATGACATTTGCGCGGAGATATAAAAAGGAGGACATTTTTCAATTGAAAAGCGTGCTGAATGAATCAGGCTCGTCAACCAGTTGGCCACCAGCTCCTCTGAGGAATCCGATGAACCGCTTTCGTTTTTGTTCGAGATTTAACAGAAGGACAGTCATAATAGAGACAGCCGGTTGACTTCATGCGCATTGATCTTGCTATTACACAGATGACAGCAAAAATGAGGCGGGAAGGAGAGATCTGGGTTTGATATACTAGCCACCACTCGCCCCTCTCTGGTTCATATCAAAGTCTGAGACGGTAATGGGGAAAGCAACACTGTCTGTTTTCTTTTGGGTGGTTCAGTCCGTCTGGGACTCCGCTACCAGTCCCCCTTTTTTTCTTTCACTCAAACTTTGTTTCAGACGTTTTTTTTTCTTTACGCTCCGAGCAAGTGACGTGCCCTCGACGACATCAGCTGCAGCCGTTATTTTAAATGCTTTCAAACATTTGCTTGTTCCGTCTGCCTTTGATGTCCTGCTTTATAAAGCGTCCCGTGTTAAATCATTTGTCCCGCTGCTAAGTCTTACCTCATGCCAACTGGAATTTAGTACTGAATGCCCTCGGCCTGTGTGTTTTCATACATACCTTTATTAACTACCTTGTATTTGTATTGTGCGCTGCTGCATGTGCAAGGTCGTGCGGGTCGCGAATGGTCGTGATTTTCCAGACATAAACAGCCGTGCATGTATTGTATAGAAAACAGTTACATGGAGCGCATCTGTTTCTACTAGGCTGCATGATGCTGTGCAGACCTCAGTGAGCAGGAATGCTTTAGTGTCTTCGGGAGGCCAGTCTATAGTGGGCACTTTCCCTCTTCTCCCCATATATGCCCCCGCTGTATACATACTGTAAGCTCATGTGTGTGTTTACAGTATCGAGGTTTGCTGCAGCGCTGTGATTAGATTTCCTGTTTACGCTGTGTGCTACGGGAAAAGAAAGTGCACTCCTTCAATTTCATGCCCCTGATGTAGAGGTTGGGGGTGGAAGGGGCATGGGGTGGGGTGGGGTGGGGTGGGGTGGGGTGGTGGGGTGTACCAACGGGGCTTGAAAGGGAAAAACAAACAGCATGGCGGACACGGATATGCAGCCACCAGAATCAGAGTCACTGAAGGGACAATATCGAGAATCATTCGTTGACCTGTGTTTGTTTTCATTCTTGTTTTTTGTTCAGTAACACCCCCCTCCCCCTCCTCATCTTATCATTATAAATTCATAACCCCATTTAACCAACCTCAGGAAACGTCCTTGCTCGCTAACGTCTGACCTCCATTTCTCAACTCCGTCCCCAGCTGTGCACATCGAGTGACCCCGTTCTCACGTCCAAAACTTTCCGAGCTAATAACGCTGTAACACCGCCACAGCAACAGAAGTGTCTTTCACTCAGTTTCCAAAAGCGATCTATGCCATCACGTCTTGTGGTTTCCCCCTGTGGTTTCAACCTCCACGCCCTCCCAATGAACAAAACATAACATCGAATGATCAGCATGGAGAGGAGAGGTAGCCCAGAGGGGGCTGTAAGGGGGGGGGGGGGGGGGGGGGTAAATCACCTCGTTGACAGCTGCCCTTTTACTGTAGGTGTGGATGTGGGACGTAGCCTCCTTGACCTCGCGGGTGAGGCTGCTCGGGTGGAGATGCTCCGTCAGAGCTGGGGGTAATTGTCCTGTTTGTCTGCAGTCTACATGTTTTCCTCCCCGCTCATCAGAGGAAAGAAACGACAAGCGCCGTGACCCCTAACCCTGCAGAGGTCGGGTCCCAGCGGGGATGAAGGCGGAGCGGAGGGGAGGTCGTGCTGCAAACATGTGGTCGGCTCGTTTGGGGCAAGCGAAACGTTTTTTCTTTAATTGGCCGTGCAATCTGCCACAGCTGGGATGGATTACGGGGGAGAATTCTTCCCTTGAAAGGGAACGGGGAGACTGGTATTCAGCGGACTGTGAACTGGGACGATGATTAGGACAAGGAGAGCCAGAAGTAGCCAAATCAGCACCAGGACTTTGCTACAATTGACTTGTATTGACCGGCCTCTTGAATCCAAACATGAAAAAATGGAAAAACCTTAACAAGCACAAAGCGGCTGGACAATGCGGTGGACTGATGTTGCTGCCCTCCTCGCCAACATGCAAAAAACAATCATGCTCTCAAAACTCGCCGCAAGTCATATAATAAAACTGCTTAAAGAGAACATCTTACTTTGGTGTATTTCCTGTTTGAAACTTAATGTTGGGTGAAATATAACAGCAGGAGGGATTCTTGGATGTGTAAAACAACAGGACTTCAGTCAGAAAGAGGCAGTTTTATTTGATGGCTGAGATGCAGCGGTGGACTTGTTCAGAATTCCTGATGCTTTTGTTTTCATTTTTAAGTAAACTTAATTAGATTTGGATGTAAAATAGAATAAAGTGTCATTTAAAAAAGATAAAAGGCTACCAGAATAACAGAAATGACAGCACAGACCTCAGAAAGGGAAACCTGCTTGTCTTTATCATAACTTCTTTTACAAGGATCCAGCTGACAGACTAATATATAACATCAGCGCTTTATTCGGAACATTTGTACACATGCTTAGTCATCCAATGACATAATCAGCCAAACACATGGTACCGATGCAGTGTATAAAACCCTGCTGATACAGAGTTTCAGTTGAGCTCTGTATCCCCCCTGCCCTCCGTCCCCCTCCCCACACACACACACACACACACACACACACACACACACACACACTCACACACACACACACACACACACACACACACACACACACACACACACACACACACACACACACACACACACACACACACAAACAAACACACAGCTAAACCTAACGGAGTGCATCCATGAGGTGAGAACACGTCTGACAGGGCGATAGTCTCGTTTGAGATGAACTGCACCTCACCTGGCGGCAGCAGCAGGGGGCGGAGACGGACAGCTGCAGTCAGGTCGGACAGTTTTCAGCATTCAGTCCGAGAACCCGAAATGTTATCAGACCCACATATCAGTTAATATACAGTCTCCAGTTCTTTAAATTATGACCTGGGAACCTATTAAAATGCTGTACAGATGACCTTTGTTTATGTTAAAAACCTCCATTTTATGTGAATTCGCATGTTTGTTTCTGTAAATAAATCGGCTGACTACAGAATTAAACTGGAACATGAATGAATTGTCAAATACAGGCAAAAACATACAACACAATCACAGATTTCAGTATTGAAGATGGTCACGCCTGTATTCTGCACTAGAATTCTCACATCCCATTTACCAGACGTTTTTAATATTGTTAAATACTTCTGGTATATTGTGGTATATACATTCCGATTGATCTGTAATTGGAATCTTTTCAACCTCTCTGAATGATGAACATCTCCATCAATCAACAACATTTACTCTGTTTGCACAATAAACCTCCAGAATCTATCTAATTCTGCGTAGACGAAAGATTTCTTTCAGATTGCTGAGCCAACATCTAAACCAATCAGCTGTTAGATCAGGTGAGAGCCAGGCGTTTCCCATCATGCCCTGAGGCCGTGCAGTCTGGAGTGTAGCTCCAAACTGCTGCGTCCTTGACCTCGCGTTGTTATCATCGACAACTTTAAATGACGTCAGAGGAAGTCGGGCTCAAACTCCGACAGAAATCTAACCAGCATGCGTTGTGTGCAAATTTGATCTCAAAATAGCCTAATCTCCCGTTTTAAGCAATATATGACAAAAGGGCAACTCGGGACAATGTCCGAAGAAACAGGTCCAGAGTTCACATGAGAAAACCCCGACAGAAAAACAGAACAGCATGCGGACGTGTTGAAGTAAAGAAAACGTTACTTAGCCAACTTTTACATGTCCGTGTAAATCTGTTCCTAATCCAAGCAGGACTTCACGCAAGATGGTCTTCCGCCAGCTACTTCCTCTGTACTGTCATACAGAACCGCTATCAACATTTCCTCCAAGGTTTTCTTGGCGGCGTGTGTACTTGAGATGTAAGTAAATGCAAATTAATTGCAGTAACATCTTGAGGCCATTTGGATGGGGTCAGAGGGTGAGAACAGAGATGGCGGGATGACAGAGGAAAGGAGGAGAGAGAGAAAGATGTTTGCGTGTGGAACAGAGAAGGAGAAAAAAACTGGGAGACATATGAAGTTGGCACGGAAAGGAGTCACGGATGCAGACAGACAGAGGAAGGGAGAACGGGATTTAGGAAGTATATTGAGGAAAAGGTGCAGATGTGGCTGGATATCGACAGCAGGGTTGGAATTGCTGGGAGACGTCATCTGGAGAACGTCTTCATTTAATGTACTGGACACGCAGATATGCCCGTCTCCACACAGCTGTGTTCCTTACTGTGATATTGACGAGCAGCTGGCTGCTTCTCGCCAACCCTCTCCCCCCTCCCCCCTCCCCCCGATCCCGCTTCGTCACAACCGCATTGACCGCCGCTTTCCTTTGACCGGCATGTTCAAAACGCTCTGCTTTAAAAGAGGCGAATGTTTACGCAAAGCATACCACAGTTTATCAAGGTATTCGCCCTCGCCGTGTCCTCTCCTTTATTGCATCGCCTGTCGAGTGTGCATGCGTGACATTCCCAGCTGTCTGCCTATATCCCTCTGACAGTGAAATGTGTGTGTGTCTGAGTGTGTCGTCCGGGCCGTGCGAGCTTTATAATTTCCTGTGTCTGTTTGCCAATCCATGCACCGCTGTGCTAATCTACCCTTTATGTGCTTCTTCGGCTTTGCAGGTGTATCAACAGCAATGTGTCAAATCTGTTTACTTCCTTTGCCATTGTGTATGAGAGAGAGCTCAATGCCTCAATAAATTGCGGGGATGACTGAGAATGAGAGCTGACAGGTCTTTGGGTATGTGTGTGTGTGTGTGTGTGTGTGTGTGTGTGTGTGTGTGTGTGTGTGTGTGTGTGTGTGTGTGTGTGTGTGTGTGTGTGTGTGTGTATGTGTGTGTGTGTGTGTGTGTGTGACTGGCAAGCTCCTCTCTATTACCCAGATTGATTAAGGAAGTGCTCAAGCTCCCACTTAGCCATCACCGCTGACACCGAAGTGACCGTCTCATAACGGACAGAGAAAGATAAGCGCAGTGAGGGAGAGGGAAAGAAGTGTGGAGTAGGGCGGAACGAGAGATGTTTCAGCTAATCAGTATGTCTAAGAGGACTGCCTTACTTTGTCTGAGAGCCATTTTAGCCAGACAAAAAGTTTGATAGATGTGTTTATCGATGTGTGTGCAAGTGCCTATCCTCCCTTTTTCACTTTCTCCTCCATCAAGTCATCCGTTCAACCCTGAATCTCATCAAAGGCCCCTTCACTAAGCCCCTTTAAGGAAATTTTACCTCCAATTTGGTAATGTAGGAATATAATAGGTCCCTGGCTATTATCCTGCTCCCTCCTTGTTCTCCCCATTGCTCCGTCCCTATCCCTACCCCAGCAGTGGCCTCATTGGACTTTAGCATTCTTAATCCTGACAACTTTCATTAAAACTAGTCGGATAATCCACAGATTTCCGAGGGAAATTCCTGAGGATGGGCTCTTTTTTTTTTTTTCCCTTCCCACTCTCGTTGCTTTCCTCCTGACTCCCACCTCCTCACTATTGGGGTCTAACGTTTCGCTTGACTCTGCAGGAGCAGTGTCATTTACATAGTTTTCCCTAATCTTCCGTAAATCCCCGGTTGGAAAGAAAGTTAAAGCCTGACGGGATGCTTCCCTGGGAGTGAAAACGGCAGACAGAAAGGTACTGGCGGCAAAGAAAATATTTCAGTTGGGATTTGATTACTCCCAGCCACTTATGGGCGAAAATAAGCAAGGATCCCGCGGTGAAACTATCCAAATAAAGTGAAGGGAGCATCAATGTTTTGAGAGCACACATATAGGGAAGATTCTTGCCTGAGAGCTCTGTGCCTTTGTATATTTGAATGACTCCACTGCAGCTTTTTCACGTTTATTGAAGAGGATTGTGGTAAGCCAATTCAAACCTGTTAGCGAAGGAGATCCTTCGACCTCCATTAGGCTTGTCAATATTATTGTGGTCAAGTTCAGGTGTTAGATATCATGAGTGTCTCAGTACCGTGAAGCTGTGGGGTCGTGGTTCATAGTCTTGGAAATGATGGTCAGGAACATGTGTTTCTCACAGAAGCTCCAAGCTAAGTAAAGGTCAGGATTTGGGATGATTCCCACCTGGACAGGCCGGCACCTGCAAGAACACGTCGCAGGATATGTCAAACTAAGCACGTAAAAAGCAAAATTCCAACATGGTCATTTTTTTCGCTGCTTCAATTATGTCACACTACAAGTCCCATTTGTTGTTTATGTCTGTTTTCCAGAACAATACGTCAAATCAAGTTGTGATTTGATGCTGCTATCAGCAGGATAAAGTCATTTGTCTGTGCCTTTGAATACCGTTATGAATCACTGTTGACAGAGAAATCTTTTTCATTGTGTGGTTAGGATAGTTAACAACAATAGTTAGGATAATAATCCCATTATTAAGGTCAAAGAGCTGACACTGGGAAACAGGAAGTGAACAGTGGACTTAAATGTAAAAGATGTTTTGTTGACCCATCTATCAACCTCTTTCTCCCTTAACTTTCTCTTCTGTTCCCAACAGTCCACCACTGAAACCACTAGTGCTGTCACTTGGTTTAGAGAAGATTGTCACCAATATACACCCCACTGTCCACGTTCCCAGTGTGGATGTGCATCCAGTCTCCAACAAAGTAGGTATGTTGTCACAGTCACTTCTCAAATTTGCACTTCCCAGTTCCTATTCTTTTGCTGTCTGTGTAGTGTGTCTGGGGTATTTTGAGGTGTCCCTTGACAGCACACAGTGTAACTGTGACATGTTGTACTTTAGCACTCTACGAACATACTGATAAAAAATACAGTGGTCTGATGCATAACTATCTAAAATTATCTCACTTTTATTTTAAATCAGGAACAATCTGATCAAAAGGAAATATTATATTATGAATCTTACCAAGCAGGCTATGCCATCTTTTAGTGCTTGCCAGTTTTGAATACTACTAACACCAAGTTCCAGAACCTTTTAGAACCCATATACGATCTGACATATGGCCTTGTTTGAAATGTTGCTTATCTGCCCCAACACCCAAAAAAGGCTAGTTTCATTGTCCAGCACTGCTTTCGAGGTTCTGACAATGGAAATGGCTGAACAAATGTACGACATGAAACAAAATGTGAAGTATTGGACCCCACTGCAAATGCAAGGGCACTAATGGATGTGCACCAGCCAGAATTGCCCTGCATGTACCGCACCCACCTGCACGCTAAAATGGTGAGAGCATGGTGAGAGGACAGCGGCAGGTCACAGTGTAGCTCCTTGGGAAAAGGCTCGGTGCTGTATGCAGGAGAGTGACCTTCCGCAAGTGGATGAAAAAAATGAGTCTATCATTAAATGACAGGGATGTGAAAAAGTGCCAAGCATGCTTATTACCTGGGCTTTCCCTACATGTATTAGCTGTCAACATGTCTGAAAGGCTCAAGGCCCCAGTTCTTGGAGGAAGTATTACTTTGAATTGAACCAAAAATAACTGTTTCTTCACAGTTCCAGATGTTTCAGACATCACAAATAACACATGTCTAAGTCTCACCCCTTTTGGTTTTAGGCTCAGACATCTTTCCTGTCTCTGTTTGTTACTTCTTCCACTGATGTGAAATACTGGGCATGTTTTGGCACATATTTTTAAGAATCTGTTTGGCTCAGCATTGATGTACTTGGCAAAGAAGTGTCCATTTCCCAGACTGCACCCCATGTCAACACCACTGACCCCCTTTCACCTCTCTGCCATCAGGTTTTCCTCTGTCTTTTAGGAAAACCATCTCTTCTTTTTTTTAGCTTTTGGTTGCTACCATGAATTTGACCTTTTGTAAAGAATTAACATGCCTCAAATGTACTTAAATGACACAGCGGCTGGCAGTGATGTGAATTATGTTTTGCTTTGGAAAAACTGCACCGTCCTGTGAAAACATGCAGCTGTTGAACGTACACACACGCACGCACACGCACGCGCACACACACGCACACACACACACACGCACACACACACACACACACGCACACACGCACACACACGCACACACTCAATTCCAAATTCATGACACTCTCCTCTCCTTGACAGCCAGACAGAGAGGTTTAGATTTTATACCACATGCTGGTAATTTTTCAATATCATAAAACTCATTTTTATTCCTCTCTCTCATTCTCTCATTTTTAAGCCAATCCCACGCAGTGCTAAAATGTCCAAGGGTGCTTATAAATAATGAAACCGTCCGAGGTTTAAGTGTAAACACTCTTCAGTGTGAGCCAAGTGTGTGTCTGTTTGCAAATTAAGCTCCATAGTTCAGTTGGGAAGTTTTTCTTTTGGTAATGGGTCTCCATTATTCTTTCTCCCGTATTTCACCACTTCAAGAGATTGAACCAAAAACATGACATCATCCACCTGTTGGCTTTTCTCCACCACCTGCATCTAAAATTTAAGGAGATGCTCATGTCTCAGTATTGGCAGTCGTTACCAATTTCTCTGTCCACAGGTGTAATTTCTGCCTGGAGTTAAACGGCTGGTACACATTGTATCTCTAGCAGTTTATCAAATGTTTGTCCATCATACTTACAGTTGAAGTTTTACTGACTAAAATCTCCCTTTCGAGTCCAGCAGCTAAAATCCTCATGAGTGAATATACTTCTTAGTGCATGAATATACAAACGTATATACTCATCTGGATCACTTTGAATTGTTACATTGTGCTATCAACAGTGAGTTTTACATGCAGCAGCAAGAAAACTATTTTTTGCCACAGGTTTCACCTCTCAGGCTGAATTCAAACAGCCCTCTGACAGGTGCAGGTTTTGGGGCTGGTGTATGCAGCCGAGTCAGGACTGAATAAGTAGTCCTACTGCCTCCACATATTTTTTGGGGGAATATTTTTTTAATTTTGATTGACAACCAATAATATTTTTTTTAAATCAAACTGGACATTTGTTTAAAGATAGGGGAAAAGATAAAGGATTTTCCTTTTTCTGGTAATGACGTAAATACAGCAACCAATACGTAGAGTCAAATTAATCAGTTTGTTGGGATAGTACACTTTTGTCCTATAAAAAAGGACAAAGTTATACTTGCAGTTTCAAGTTTGTGGTTTTACTTTAAACCATCATTAAGGCTGGGTAGAGGTAAATGTGAAACATACTAGGTGTACCAGCAACAATAAGAAATAGGCGAACAGTGTAACACCCAAACCTGCTTGTGAAGATGGATTTAAAGTAAAACTGAGAGCTTGAAGTACAACATATGCCCCAGTGCTTGTTTAAAGGAGCTTCGAGTCCTGGGTGAAAATGCTCTGTGAAGACCACTGCACATTGATAATAGTGATGCAAGTTTCTTCTCTCCAGTAAATCAGTGTCTGCGTTGCATTCTCTAGGAGAACATCCAAGACAATTCCTTGGGCCCCACTTGTTAGGCTAGAAACTCTGGGCTTGAACCTGGATCACAAACAGAGCTCTCTGGGCTTTAAACACGTCATAACTGCAGAGCATACATTTGTCATCCTGTAGCACTGTGTAACCTCCTGGAACGCTACACAATGTAAATCACATATCATGACCATTAATGGTACAAGTATTCAAACACAGACATCATACATGTACGACAGATGGGCACAGCAGAGAGGACAGGAAAGGTTCATGGGCTCTAATGGTATCTATTAAAGAGTAAATGGGGTGCATCTTTTTCAATAGGGGGCTCACTTTCTTTTTTCGTATTTACTTACGCTCTTGAACCTTTCTCTGCTGAACATGCTCGGAGGCCCTGTACAGCCCCCATCCGTCGTCCTCCCAGCTGCTAGTCCCTCTAAGTAGAGCCAAAAAACACAGAGGGGTCAAGCATCATCGTACGCGTGGATGACCCCCAATGTAAATAAAGTGGCGCAGAGGGGACATCTGATATGAAAATTTTCTGTTGATCTTTACAATGGCACAATAGGTAACTAGTGAATGGAGTAGAAGCGGCAAGATTTCAAAGCAAGATGGGGGAAATACAATAGAAGCAATAAAAAAGAAACAGCAGTTTGGAGTAAGTAAGAGTTCATCTTAAATATTTACTTTATATATATATAAACGATAGATATCAACAAGTAGTAGCATTTCAGTAGTACTTTCTAAAGCCAAAGAAATTACACTCCATAAATGAACCTTCCTAAATCTATAAATGTAAAAGGAATTTGTCAAGCGTTGCAGCCATCATTGTGTTTACTGTTCCATTCATCATAACAAGGTAGAATATGCTACTTCTTCTAATGTTTGACTTATATATTACGAGATGGGATGTGGCTAGCTGGTTAGCATGCTAAGTTCAGTACCTGTGCAACACATTATATATGTCCTTAACATAACATCCGAACTGATATTGTCACAACAATCAATCAAAATTTAAAGGCTTTTTATGAACATTTCTCATGTCTTCATGTAAGTTGAAGTGACAAAGTCATAGGACTACATCTTCTAAATCTGATATCGATCAGTGTCTGAAGCTGTACTCCCTCTAGATTTATCTGAGCCAACAGTCTGCCACTTTATTGGCTCTCACTAAAGAAAAGTGCTTTTGCCCACAAACCTGTCATTTTTACAAAGGTGAATAAAATGAAGCATCTCTGAATCACTTCTTTACAGTTGGACAAATAAAAGAAGAATCAATTCAAAGAAACGTTTTCTGTTGATTAAATATTGGCTGGTATTTTTGAACTGCAAACGTTACTGAAAGATATTGCAGTGGTTACATCGTCGAGCTTATGGAGTAAAAGTCAAAAGCGCAGCCTCAGTGACGCTCATATATTCGACTCCATTTCCAGTGATATATAGGGTGTTCCATATAAAACACAGACTTGCGGCATGCTGTGGTAATACCTCTCCCTTCTTTTTCTTTCTTCTCATCCCTCCTTCTCATTCTCACGTTCTCTTCTTGACAGCAGGTCGGTGTTCTGCTGACAGAGCCCATTTTGGGCTCCCATAGAGATAATGTTAATGGGAGACAGACTGCTCCCCTCTCCTCTTTTCTCCTTTGCTCCCTCCTTCACCCCTCCCTCCTGTCTCTCCTCATGGATCCCACAGGAAAGCCTGGAGCAGCAGGGAAAGAAGGAGGAGGTGCGATGGATTGTCTCTTTCACCATTATCAGAGGTGGTCTGTGCGCTCTAATGACAACTTTGGTGCTGACATTACAGTAGAACGCAGCTACACAAGATAACTCACATGCACACACTTCAATACACACAAATATGCTGCCTTCAGGAGCACCTTGTGAACTCTTACATCCAAGTTTAGAAGCTGTTAATGTGGCCTTATTGTCTTGCTCTAAGTGCTTAGGGAAATAGAAACAAACAGATCCTGGGACAGTTTCCTTGGTGGCTTTTGTTACTTATGATAAAAATCAGACGAATAATGTGTACTCCATAATCCTTTAATAGTAGATAGTAAAATGATAATCACGCTAGTAATACAGATTATATAATATTGTAAAAAATGCATATCTTGTAACCAGTTTTTATTGGTTTTGTCTATACGTAGCTATAGAGAGGGGTGCTGAAGATGCTGCAACAGCTGTGGGTAGACTAGTGCTAAAGTGCTATCAGATTTTCGTTATCTGTTGCCGCACACATTTTTCTTTTATTATTGCGTCCAGTCATATTTTGTCCTTATGTATCTGTTGTGGCAGCGATGTTTTGACCAGATCCAGACTAGCACTCCAAAATACTAATGTTAAAATGCAAGAGCACAACACCCATGCACCCCCTACTAAAATTCCTCAAGCATTGTGTTTGGACGACTTAAAAATCACAAACAAATGTTAAAAGTCGTTCATGTGCAAATGACCACTAACGCTATGTAGACTGCAAGGTTTCCATCCTGCTTCTCAAACAGGGCTTTCTAC
Organism: Embiotoca jacksoni; assembly: GCF_022577435.1. Classification (NCBI taxonomy): domain Eukaryota; kingdom Metazoa; phylum Chordata; class Actinopteri; family Embiotocidae; genus Embiotoca; species Embiotoca jacksoni. Next base: position 2,484,129 of record NW_027185274.1, read on the forward strand.
AGTGGAAAAAAAAAATGCATTGGTTAAATACTTAAAATTACCAATTATTTATGGCTTCCTGACTCGGGACCTTTTGTAGTTATACATGTGACTGTTGTTCCTGAGAGGGTGGGAGCAGCATGACAACCCCACTGAATTACTAAAGGTTGGGACCTGCTATCCCAGACTGCACATACAGTAGATAAACTTGCACCGATGTTGTAAAGAAAAAGTCACTTTTGCTTGTTTTTGTTTCCATGTGAACAACAGTTGGATTAAACAATCAGCTGTGTGTGGGTTTCTTTAAACCAAAAGTATGACCCTAACCTTAGTGAGGCAATTTGAGTTCCCTACACCCAGCCAAACCTCAAGCACAGAGGTGGAGGATGAGACAGTTTTGAAAGACACTGACCTACATTCTAACTGAAAAGTGAGGCCAATGCGGAAGTGGCTTAAAGTGTAATATCACTGAGGGCCGCTAGGATTTGGCACCAAAAAGCTTTTTGCTCCACAGACTCCCATTCAGCTTCTCTCATGAAATGCAAAGTCAAACCATTTTCAGTCATAATAGTGTCTTTTGCGAGATTCACTTCTTCCGATCAGTTTTCTGGAAGTCCTTCTGAAAGTAGTTCCATAACTAATTAGATGACTCACTTAAAAAGTGGTATATTTGGTGGCGTATCTGGTTTGATTGACAGGTCTGGGGTGCAATCAGGTTTCCGCTATAGGTGGGTGGGCATAGTGTCCTCTGGTTGTCAGTCAGCTCCTCCTCTCGCTCCTCCTAAACTAGTCCAAATATGGTCACCTCTGGCTCCAAAAAGACTAGATGGCAACAGCCAAAATGCGAGACTCGAGGCTCTAGATCGATAGTTCACTAACCAAATGGTGATGTCCTGGTTGGTTGAAAGTTCATGTTTGGATTGTCTTCAAACACAATAGAATGAGGTGCGATGAGCCAAATGGTTTAAGGGGCCATACCTTGCATTGCTCGAAGTCCTCAGAGTCCATGTTGCATAGCTAAGTCAGGGGTAAATGAGTGGGGAGCTCACCAATACAAAAGCATCGCTGAAAGACAAACTTAAAGTCTATTTAGAACACTTTAGTCTTTGTGTTTGATCTATAATCACTTCAGTGAGAGACCAAAGCTGTATTTCTACTTCGAAAATATCTTTGAAAGGGCTGCTTTATTGTGTTTTTCTCCCCAGTGACTCTAATTGGTTTGAAAGCAACACCCAAAAACAGCTAAAAAAAAAGAAAAAAAAAAAAAGAAAAGGAAAAAAAAATCCTCACGCTCTCAGACTGTCTCCATCTTCAAAGGGAAGTTTCTTGTCCCTCCCCTTGAATTATAGTCGCTGCATCACCACTTCCAGATCCTTCCAAAAACTATTGCACACCAGAGTGGGAAATTCCAACAAAAACCATCGCAGCAGGGAAGAGGCGTCGTGCCTTCGCAAATAGGAAGATTTCTGTGTGTGTGTGTGTGTGTGTGTGTGTGTGTGTGTGTGTGTGTGTGTGTGTGCGTGTGTGTGTTCAATGAAATATCAAAACAAACTTCAACAGACCCCATTTCCACAGCCCTCCACCCCATAATCCTTTAAAAGCTTCATAAAGATGTAAAACAAAGTGTTTTTAAATGACATCCCTGATGAGAAAAACATCACCCAAAGAAAACGGAGAGTGCTGTTGTACAAAGTGCGATACTGTCGTTGCTTCACCGTATCTTGAGACCGGCAGCAGAAGTGTGTGAGTGGCGAGCACAACAGAAATAACTGGAGAAAAAAAAGGGTGAAAAAACAAAACAATAACTGTTATTTTCGGGTTCTTCTTTTTCTTGCCAGCTCCTTTTAGCAAAGCTTTTGCGCCCTAAAGTGTTTTATAGCCCAGCGGCTGCCAAGAGTTCTTGGCCTGCTGTACAATGAAACTGAACAGAACTGGGCTCAACAGGCGCCCTGGGAGCAGAACAACACATCAGGTCCAATTAAGATCAGTAGGTGGAACTTATTGTAACCTGCGACACACTCACACCCCCTGGTACCACGGACAACAGAAAGAGGGGCTTTGTGAAACTCTTGGCTCTGCATGCCAACGGAAAGCAAACCTTGTCAAATGAAATGAAGAAAAAAAAAAAAAGAAAAAAAGAATCTGGTTCAGTCTGTGTGGAATCTGCGGTAGTGGCAGCGGCGGGGGGGGGGGGGGGGGGGGGGGTCATAAAATGTGATTGGTGGGTGCAAGGGAAAGGTAGAGGGGGGTAGGAGGGGGTCACAAACACTATTGATGTATGTTTGAGGGTGAGCATGTCTGTATTGGAAGTCATTGGTGCCCCAGTTGGAGGACACAACATGCTTGAACTCGGTGTCTACGGGCTTATAAATCCAGACCAATCAGGCCAATTCATTGCCTACAAGACCCATGGGAAATGGAGTTGGACCAGCAATAAAAAGAATACATGAATAAAAAGTAACAAAAATCCCCCCTGCTCACTTTCAGCCTCTAAAAGGGTCATCATTAAACACACTGTTTTCAATGGTAATGTTTCCTTCCTAGTTTTTAATTTATTCTTTTTTTCAGATAATAGTGTAAAAGTGGAATGGAGAGATTTTTGAAGTTGTCCCATATTATTCTTCCCAGGGATAAAGCTGCAACACCCACTATGGGTGCGGTTCATAGTTGACATTTCAACAACTCACTGTTCACATCTGATGCCCACGGTGAGTGGAACGAGTCCCTTCATGTTGTGAGGTGGAGGTTGGTTGTGGTGGATGCAAATAATCCAGACCCAAATTCGCTGTGTGATTATATTGAACTGGTCACACCCTGTTTAGCATTCTTACCAGTCGTTGCATCCTAATGGGAGTAATGTTTGGGTTCAGTTTGAAACTTTCCAAGAAGCCTTTAACCAATCAGCATCAACCGCAGCTGCCATAGTTCGAACTACATTGAGATACTTTTGAGTGTATTTCAGAGTGGCTGAACAAACCTCAGTGGAAACAGGGTTTCCAGGGTTTTCACCATGTACATTCTGAAGTAAGCAAAAGTGGGCGGGGGCAAGAAGGTTCTGGGTTCGAACCTCAGCTGGGGCCTTCCTCGACATGCATGTTAGGTTCATGGTTTTGAATGGTTTTCTGTCTTCTGTCTGTCTTTCTGTGTTGGCCATGTGACCTATCCAGGCTGTGCCCACCCAGTGACCGTGGTTAGGAAAGTGTGTATAGGTAATGGATGGATGGAGGAAGCAACACTGTTGCATATTCAAAGGACTTAATACATTATAATGCTTTGCTTATGTTAATCGGGGTGATTTGTGAAAATGTCTGTAAAGGAGACGGCATCAGACATGCTAGGTAAGAGCTGTGTGATGTAGTTTCATTGTGTTCATCATTCTTTAGTTGTCAGTAGATGATATTGTTAAAAAAAAAAAAAAAAAAAGAAATATTTGGCCGGTGAGCAGTTTTGCAAATACAGTATGTGTAATGTACTGTACTGTAAACTAAAGTTATTGTTTCATAAAATCGAATCTGGGCAGCATTACATTTCCAACGAAACCTACTTGCAAAGTGTTTTTTTTTTAAGCAGACGGGCTCACCTGCATCCAGGCACACAGGCACTCCAGCGAGTGCATAGCTCACGCTCTCATCTGTATTGCCCTCCATGTATTAAGAGAGTGATGTCTTTATCATGGGGAGAGGTGGAGCAAATTGAATGAGAACAGATAAAATATGACAATGCTCAAATGAAAGGGAGGCCTTTCAAACTCAGGGGAGACATGAAAGTCTCCCCCTCCTCCTCCTCTCTCTCTCCTTTGCCTCCTTTTGTTCTCTCTCTATCTCCCATGTTCCCTCTCTTCCCCATCCTCCCTTTCTGGCTCGTAATTGTACATTCAGACTCAAACTGTGAATGCTAACAAGGCTTTTAGCCACACTGAATTAATGCAGCCAGTGCATTTCACTAATGTGCTATCTTTCAAATGTCACCTTTTATGTTGTTGCTGTGACTACATCTTAGCAACCGTGCATGAATTTTTTTTGGGTTGTTCAGCTCAAATTGCCTTTGGCAAGTTCATATAGTGACAGACATCTAATACGTCCTCATTCCCACCGGTCGTGGCTGCTGCAGATGGTTCTTTATTAGGTTAACTTGTAACAGTTGCAACTTTCTGGTAATTATAATTTCAAAATGCATCATAATGTCATCAAAGCACAATAAAATTACAACAAGTGGCCAGAAAAAGCTAAAATCATTTTACACTTGTGGTCACAGCGTCCAATAGCAATATAAATACAAGGGCATGACATAACGAAGCCAACCGTGGTTCGAATTACAGCGGAGCTGAGGAGGACACGAGCGCCCCTGAAAGTCTACAATGAGACATTCATGAGAAATAAATAGTATTGGTGAAGAAATGTCAATGTTGTGTGTTAATTTTCTCATTACATACCAATTAGAAAGAGATCACAGGCTGCAGTTACAACAGCGTGCTGCAGCGATGAAGGTGATAACGAACACTCTGAACTTCCAACTCAGCCCGTCTTCCTCCACGTCGAGCCCAAAGCGGCTGAGCAGGAGACCTGACTCCTTTCAAAGGAGTCTCCAGTTATACGAGTCAGTTCCTGAACTATAATGAGTCCGATCTATTCAGTTTTTATTAGATCGACTTGCATGATGTAGGAAGTGTTGTTGCCTTGTCACGTGTTGTTCATGTTACCATAATGAATCTGAGACGACAGACAGACAGACAGTCACTTGGGTCAGTTGTTTGCTTGCTTTTAGTGGTTGTAAACAAAACTTTAGGCTCCAATTCCAAAAGGGAAACGAAAAGGAAAGTGAAGAGACTGCACATGAGAGAGAGAGAATGTTTTTTGCAATTATAAAAAGGGTCAATAACATTAGTTCTGTAAAAGATGTTAAAAACTGAGGCGTCTCTCTACAGTGGTGCAGCACAACAATCAACAGGCTGATCCAGCGGTGGCATGCTAACGGAGGAGAAACCAAAACTACACAAAATAAACCCCTTTCTTTCCCCAACAGAACAACATCCAGACTACTCACCTGAAATGAAATACCAACATGTGACCTCTACTGCACCAGCCGCTCCCTGTGACTGGAGGCCGACACCAACCCGAAGCTCTGACAGAGATCAAACTGTGTAAGTTGCACCTGATATTAGAAAACATAAAACAATATAAAAAAGTCAATATACAATAAACGGCAACCAGCACCCGTCAATCTCCATGTCGTCAGAAGAATTTAATAGTACAGACACGTTCTCATCTTTCTACTGCCACTAGTCCTGGTCTGTTATGAGCCGTTACAGAAGAAACAATAACTTGTTGGCATACCCACATTTTATTCTTCAACAACTATATTTGAGAAAAAGTCTCAACAAATTATATAGTTCCATAAAATACAAAACCTCAGGGTGAATTTGCTACCTTATACTAATCTAACGTTTAAATAATTTTCATTTAAACAAAACGTTTCTTTGGTTTATCAAGGTAACACATGCACAAGGACGATCACAGGAACAGGAATGAAATCTAATACACCTGTGCTCCATGAACCTGTTGAAGGGTGCTGCCACCTTGATCGGCCAAATAATGGCTGGCTTCCAGTGTCTATCTGCTACACATTGTAATGCAATCAAATATAAAAGTCCTCTTACATTTGTTGCCTTTGTGAATTCAGCCCTCGCCTGTATATTGCATCATATTATATTGTAAGGTGTTTCTACCTATCTGTAATATGTCGGCTCCTGTACGTTTATTATTTAATGTATATTATTATTATCATTAGGTGGACAAAATAGCAGAAATACAGCACAGTAAAACATTACTAATCAGAGCACCAAAACTGAAGTAGAAAGGTCAAGAAATTGCAAGGTATTTACAGAAGTTTTCTGTTGCATTGCATTTCATCATGCAGGTGTTTCTATATCTGGTCACTAAAGACATGTTGTGAGGGAAGGCAGGAGAAATGGGATTTTGACAAAACCACTTAAAAACCCTCTGCATTGTGTTTATTTATCAGCGAATACAGTGGGATTATATCGGCATTTATGTCTGGAGGGGGTAAAAAAGGTTTTAGGGGAGTCGTTCAAAACTGATGACATAGGTTCTAAAGCACATGCTGCGGGTGCATTTAGGACGTCCAACTCTTCGTTTACGAGTTCAACAGCAGATACTCTGAGCGTAAACTAAGGTGCGTGGTTTAAAGGAGGTGTACCTAATCTCTTGATTATTACAAGTATGTGTTGGGCATGACCTCTCAGCATTGGTAATGTGTCCAACATTGTCCCACACCAACGTACTGTTTGCCCCACATTAGGTTTGCTCCAATCTGGTCACGCTGGTATCGGCTGCCTGCATCACGACTGACTGTTGTGCACGGCGATACATCACGTTAAAGCATCCGATTTTAAAAAGATATATTTTGGTTATTTATTTATTATTATTATTATTATTATTTGCACTATTGTTTAGTTAGTTTTAATTTAATTTAATTATTACATTTTATTTAATTCTATTTATTGTATATACTGTGCATTTTTATATTTAATATTTTTTTACTGTTATTTTATTGCTTTCCTGTATCTATAAATGCTGTTGTAGTGAAAATATTTCCCCTTGGGGATTAATAAAGTATCTATCTATCTATCTATCTATCTATCTATCTATCTATCTATCTATCTATCTATCTATCTATCTATCTATCTATCTATCTATCTATCTATCTATCTATCTATCTATCTATCTATCTATCTATCTATCTATCTATCTATCTATCTATCTATCTATCTATCTATCTATCTATCTACTGTATCTATCTATTTTGAATCCATCCATGTTTCTGAAGGATGGGCTGGCCTGAATCTAGTTGAACCTTTTTTTTTAAACAACTGTCTCAAATTTGCATCGCCGCCGGTATGAATAGTTTTGATGCGAAATAGACTGCCGGCAAGTATTTCGCATTTTCGTGTCGTTTATTCATCCCGCCTCCAGACTGGCAAAGACCCTAAGACTTACATAAAACAGTTACTGCACAGGATTCTGCATTAAAGTATGAAGTATCTCAGTGCCAGTGACGACTTTGAATTGCAAATGTTATCATAAAGTTATTATGAAGTTAATCCATCCCAATGTTGCTTATGTAAAGGGGTGCAAGGCTAAACAAAATAGTGCTTCCTGCAGATCTGCAAATCCTGAAACTTTCCCAGATAAGATCTGTAATCTTAGCAGCCAATAAAATCGGTCATGAGCACTTCTCCAAGCACTACTAGCATTTTGTTGGACCCTCACCTTGAAAAGAAAAACTTCAATACACTTCCTCAAATATCTCTGCATAACATATATAAAATACAAATGACCAAAGAGCACCTTTATTACCCATAGTGCACTGCACATGAAAGCTTTTTGATGTACCGACGATATTGTTTCGTCCTCTAAATCTATATACCTATAAATACAGCATCAATCTCTCAGACAAATAACCCTTCAAGTAAAAACAAAAGTATGTCACCTTTTTCTGACCCCTTCCCTGTAATAACTTGTGTACACTCGTTAATTAAGTAAGCATACAATGTGTGTGAGAGTAGGTCTAAATCATGTTGCAAACCTGCGCACTGACATAAAAGAGTAAAGGTTGGGGCGAAGTCAGGAAGCCACACCTGTTCGTCACCTGAGTCCACCCCCTCTGGGCTTCACGTGATGAGTTCAAGGGTCAGAGCAAACTAATGAGGGAATAGAGGGTCATAGTTGAGGGACAGCCCCTCAGGAAGCTACGTTTCTGCTTCCCTGTGATTGTATCTGAGGGGATAAGCAGCATTACAGCTCAGTCAAGGTGGGGATTTAATCGGGAATTAAAATCAGACAGGGAGAAAACGAGACAGCAACCGTTTCTCGACATTTTTACATTGAGAGGAGGGCTGGGAAAAGATGAAGGGAAGTTGAAAGAGGAAAGTAAAAGAAAAAAAAAAAGCTGTTTTAATCTTTTGATCCTTTCACCTCCCATCAGCTCTCGTATCAAACAAATTACCCAGAACGCACCCCTGCACACATCAGTCTCATTACCCGTCTCCCTCTACACAGAGACACTGGGTAAATAGCACTGTCTGTAGGGAGATGAAGAATCAACAACATAATGAGACTGGTGATGATGAGCTCGCTGTTTGTGTGTATGTGCGGATGTGTGCGTGTGTACATGTGGTTTAAATGCTCTGCTTGGAATTTGCTTGCTCAGATCAGGGTTTGAGTTTGCCCTGACTCAAGAGAGCTCCTTTAGACTTAGGGCGGCATGAGAAACACTGAAAAGAGGAGAAGTAAAACCTTTAATTTATTCCTAACTTGTTTATCAGCTTCGATAGAAGCCGTGTGGAAGAGTTGCATAAGAAATCCGGGCGGATTGAGATTTTGTATTTGATGCGAACCATGATCTTTGCAGTCTTAAGCCTGGATTTAACTGGTGGAGTCTTGTTACTCTACATCATATTTTTTTCAGAGGAAACGACATGAATTATGTTTTTGATGCGACACAGAGGCAAACCATGCAAACTTTTGAAATGTCTATAAAATAAAGGATTAGTAAAAAAATTATTCAGACAAATTTGGATAAATAAACAGTTTTTGCATGTCATGAGTCCAAATTCATCCAAAATTCTCCTTTTCATTGCCCTCGTTTGGTCCCTCAGCCTCCAACAACATCCATCTTTTTAACGTTTCGAGTCACAACCCCTTACAATCTACTCCATTCTCCATTGTCCACCCGTACAAGCCAGTCATTGTCCTTGTGACACAGTGACAAGGGAACCTCGATGTCAACACCAACAGTGTAGGGCAGCGGATCACTATGTCTGGCCATGGGGTTGGTCAAAGGTGAAAGGTCAGAGGTTAGGGAACAGTTGCCATTAAAGGAGCCTGCTCTGTCAACACGTTTGTATATAGCAGGAAGGGACAGAGCAATTTCCATCAGTGTGTCATGTCATGTGATGAACGGTGCACACGGTAATCATACGGAGAGAAGTTAATGGAAATGGAATGATGATGATGGAAATGAAACACAGTACAGTATACTGTAGTCTCTGTTTCCTTATTATTTCCCCTCGTCTCACTCAGTACCACTCATACATTATGTCTTTTTTTTTGTGCTTATTGTTGGCGAGGAAACGTGTTCGTAAAATCTGCGTGGTGTATTGTCAAATTTCCTTTAATTGGAACGAAAGACTCCAGCCAAGACCGGAAAAGGAAAGGTTGTCCACATACTTTTGGCCACATAATGTACTTTCATTGGGTATTCATGACTTGACATGAATTTCTTATAATCCGGCATTTGTCGTATTACTAAGGAATATTGTTTTTCATGGACAACCATATCCATCAAGTCACTGAGTGAAAGTAAGTGATGTCATAAAACAGACTCCCAGAGTGCATGATTGAAACATGTCTAACATCACTCAGAAGTGAAGGCCAATTCTCCCTCCAGACTGAGAGCCGAGCAGCCGAGAGCTGATGATAGTAAAGTGAGGACAGACCGCTGAGACTCAGACCGAGGGTGGTCGGCAGGGAGGGGAGGAGGAGATGTGAGGGGGGGTAGGGGGGCGAAAGTGATAACCTTGTCTCTCGTTCATTGCTGTCTGCTCAGTGATTTAATTTGGTCGCGCCGTCACACCTGAGCTAAAGCTCATCCATCACAGGTACTGCAAGATCCCCCATCGCTCACTCTTCTTTCCATCCGTTCTTTCTTTTCCATCTTTTTCCATTCTTCAGTCCCATTCCTGCATTTCTTTTATTTCAAGGCTGCCCTCGTCTCTCACTGTCTATCTATTCAAATCTGTCTTAAATACGCTCTCTCCATCTAATTTTTGTCTCATTCTGTGCAGTCACTGTCTCTCCATCTCTCTCTACTGTGTACATCTACTCAGAAACAATCCATCATTCTTGGGATTTTTGATTATATAGGACTGCGGTTATTGGTTGGAAACTTCAAATCTACTAAAACCCAATGATGACGATGATAATAATGTTCTGAAATGGTTCGTTTTATCACCATAAAGTCTGTGATATCTGATCATGGTGTTTTTTTCAAAACGTTTAATCAAATGTTATTTAACTGCGTACACAATTGCACAAACAGGTATTCATGTGTGATTGCAGGTATATTCCACATTTTGACGATAATTAGTGAAACAACCACCAGCAGTGATCTCCGTTGGACTCATCTCAGTCTGAAAAAGTTCAGAAATGTGTCAAATGGTATCTTTAAAATCATAAGAATGAGTTTACGGGTGCACTGGATAAATACATGTATTCATAGTATATGTTTTAGTTCTCCAGCATGAGACAAAATCACCCTGTATTCTGTTGTGACAGTCTTAAATCCCTTACCACAATTAAAGGACTGATGTAGGTAGGTAGGTAGGTATATACTTTATTAATCCCCGAGGGGAATTTTTTTTTTTTTTTTTTTTTTTTTTTTTTTTTAAGATATATTGTAAAAATACTACCATCCTTACCATTTAGCGGCTAAGGAAACACACTTTTCTCAGCGGGTTTGCGGAGACCAAATTAGAGCTCGATAGAAAATTGGATTTTCATTTGCCAAGAGGATAAAAAACAGGACTCCAAATAAATCCTTACGTTTACTTGTGTCTGCTGGATGTGTAAATTGCCATCTGCTTGCTGAGTGTTTGGCGATCCTGCAGCAGGCCCGTGTCTGGCTTGTGTCTACAGCTTGTTGCCCCGAGAGAGGCCACAAAATCAGGAAATGGACTTCTAAGGAAATTGTTGTTCTTTAATTAATGTAGGAACCAAAAACAATGAAATGCCAAAGCAGGTGAGTGTCGTCAATTCGAGAACACTCGGATTAATCTCACTGAATACTGATTTTGTGGCTCACATGGGGTAAAGAATGAAACGGATTTAAAAAACCTTTCAAGTGAGGCCAAATATTAATTTGAATTTCCCTCAATGTCACCAACTAAGCAGCTTCTTCTACAAAGCAGCCAGCTTTTATTCCAGTGTGTGTGTAGTTAGCTGTAAGGACCTGATTTAGGACTAAACTAAGGAATGGTGCTGGTTGGAGCAGCAGCTCATTAGCAGAGGAGCTGGTGAAGACAAAAACAACACTCAAACTTGCCTGTAGTTTCACTTTTATATTAAAACAAAAGTATAGATTTAAAGGGAAAACGACTTCAACAAAAATGTATTCTTTGCTATCGTTTACATCTCTGGATAACTAGTAAAAGCTTACCTACGTGTGTTAGGGCATATGTCAGGCTTTAACACCATGTATTTATTGAATTACCTGTAAGGTTGCACCAATTTCTTCACTGCATTTTTGCTGGTGCAGCATATTTACAAAAACAAAATCTTCCTCCAAGCGTAGCCCCATTTTTTTTTGTGTCCTTGTGTTGTTTCTCCGCAGGTCTCCATGTTGTGCTAACACAGGTTCACCCCTGTGTCATTTTGGTACAGTCCGCAGAGCACCCAGCAGGCGTCCTGGCTCAGCCTGGGCCAAACTAATCAACGCATCCTGCAGGGGACATGTGACCCCCCCCGCTGACAGAACGCAGGAAGACACCGCACACCTGAGCTCAGCCAAGCGAGCACGAGGCACACACTCGTACACACTGCACGGACACACTGAAGTGCATTCACGCAGATTCAGATTCGTGGCTCTGCGAACAGGGCACTGCCTGTTGGTACAATGTTTGCAGGAAGACCCGATATCGTCAGAAACATGGCAAGAATCCTCAAGTCAAATTTGCTTGTCATGGCCTCTTAATGGGTTTCAGGGAATGAAAGAAGAGAATGAAATGTTCTCACATCTCGTGTGTATGTGTTTGCTGGCTCACTGTCTCACGCAGCGGGGACATCAATCTCTGAGAGGACCAGTTACCATGGTAATGGCCTGGCCACACCAAAGTGGCTCGAGCACTGTGGTTTCTGTGTGTGTGTGTGTGTGTGTGTGTGTGTGTGTGTGTGTGTGTGTGTGTGTGTGTGTGTGTGTGTGTGTGTGTGTGTGTGTGTGTGTGTGTGTGTGTGTGTGTGTGTGTGTGTGTGTGTGTGTGTGTTTGTGTGTGTGTGTGTGTGTGTGTGTGTGTGTGTGTGTGTGTGTGTGTGTGTGTGTGTGTGTTTGTGTGTGTGTGTGTGTGTGCGTATGGTTTATCACTGAAAGTGTCCCCTCAGAAAAACACAGCACACCGGTTTCCACCACTTCAAAGGACATTACATTGACTTACATTCATTTCCTGAAGACTTGCATCAAATCTTACCGGGAGCTTAATCTAAACCTAACCTTAAACCGAGTCTTCAACCCAAAATGTATTCATTTACATTATAGGGACTTGCTGTTTTGCCCCAAAAGGAAGGAAACTCCCCACAAAGTGATTCAATTGTATTTATGTAGAGCCAAATATCAACATAATCCACCACAAAATGAGCCAATACAAGCACACAAAAGTTAAAATTCTGCCCGATGATTTTAGCGTCAATTCAGACCAAATATTTGCCACGAGATGATTTGAAGCTTGCAGCGACTCCCAATTCTCCGGTCTGCAACAGTTGAAACCCCTTTACACCAAATCAACAAGACAAGACAGTGTAACATCTCCACAGCAACGGTTCTCTGTGCTCTGTGCAAACCGTGATTTTTCTTCCAAACCCAAACAAAGTAGTTCTTTTGCTTACACCTAACTAAAGAGCCACCATGTCACATTGAACCCAAAGCATGATCTTTTCCTCAACATAACCACATCGTTTGCTGGTGCCTTCACCTTGTGCGTCTTTAAGAGATGAGAAAGGCTTTGACAAAACATCTGCGTTTGACGCCCTGGGAATGAGAATGCGTTGGACCAACACCCTGCTAGCATGTTTAAAAAGTAAGTAATTACTGTGTCCCTTCTTGATCTGAACTATTCTAAACCTCCGGATACATAAATACATGCCAGCTTACTTATCTAAGTGCCTATTAATTACATTATGGACATCACCTGTGAGAAAAGGGATTGCTATTGATCAGATGCCTGTAAGCCGCTGATCAATTCATTAAGCAGTCTGCTCTCAGGCCTCGGCATGGCCCTGCACCACGCTAACTGATTCTTAATTAGCAAATACTCTGCAGGCGTACACAACGCAGGACCTGTAAGTGTGTGTATGGGGGAGTTAAGTGTATGCATGTGCGTTTATGTGCCGCGATGCCAGCAGCATGTGTGTAGGTGACTGTGTTTGTATAAATGTGTGTGTTTAAATAGAGTTGGCAGGCTACACGGTGGGCTGGCTGGCAGGATCGTGACCTGGTGGCCCCGGAGGGCAGAAAGCTGGCAGAGAAAACTGTCTCCCTTCTCCCAAGCGCACTCATGTTCCTCAAAAACAGCTCAATAAACAAAACCCCCCAAAAATGAAGTCTCTGCATTTCTACAGTCTACAAACCATTTGCCTTCAGTTCAATTAATTTGAAATCTAAAAGGAATTTCTCCTCGTGTGTATTTTCTACCAAGCGGGATGTGACAGCATTGCCACAGGGAAAAAGCAGATGGGTTTGGAAATAATATGCTTCCTGAGTTAGCTAAAGAGACATGACAAAGTCCTTCATCTGGAAAAAAAAAAAACATCTTCAGTACGGCATGCTGACTGAGGTCGTGCTGGTTTTCCTCCACGCTTCGCCACTCGCTTAAACCGTGACAATGAGATTTTCGGACTGGAATTAGACTGCGGTTGTCATCCAGAGGGAACAGTGGGACATTTTATTAATACAAAAAAAAAAAAATACAGGCTTGTCTTTGCATTCACTCATTTTTTCGAAGGTGAAGGGTGAGTTGAAAGAGATGTTACAAAGAGTAAAAAAATAAAATCCTCATCGTCTCCACAGTTTCTCCCCCTGCTGCTCCTCCTTCTCTTCTTTTCTCATTCTGCCACTTCTCTTCTCTTCACCCTCTCAAACTCTCTCAACCCCTGCCTTTTCCCCTTAGACAAGAACCCTAGATAACCCCACATCACCACATCAAAGAGGAGATGAGAGGAAGATGGATAGAGGGGGCAGAAAGGAGGTGGAGTGGGAGAAACTCAGGGAGGCGCATCAACAAAGGTAGAGGTCAGAGGAAGAGAGGGCTGATGAGGAGGAGGGGGAACACAAGTGGGAGAGAAGTGCTGAAGAAGATGTGAGCACCTGAGCAGGATTGAGATATAACTGAGATCTCCATTAACATCACTGTGTGTCTCCCTTAATCTCTCGGTGTGGCTCCCTTTTCTCTGTCACTCTCTCTCACACACACACACACACACACACACACACACACACACACACACACACACACACACACACACACACACACCTGCTAACACACACAGCCTGCACATCCACAGTTTATTTCTGTATGATAGCCGAGCGAACGGTTCAATTAGCCGAAGCTGTCAGGGCCTCCGTTTCTGTGCCCGTCACTCTTCAGAGGATGGAGGGAAGAGAATAAAGCTGTCCAGGAGAAGCAGCAACATCAAAGCCCTTGTATTCACTGAGTGGTGCGCTTCACTATGATATGTGTGTGTGTGTGTGTGTGTGTGTGTGTGTGTATGTATGTGTGTGTGTGTGTGTGTATGTGTGTGTGTGTGTGTGTGTGTGTGTGTGTGTGTGTTCAGCTGTAACATCAGTCACCACCATACTGCCCCCTGTTCCAGCAGGCAAGTGAAAGGATAATTAAGCAAAAGACATTTGCTGACATGTTCATATTTTCGCCCTCATGGATTCATCTACATATGCATCTTATTATACTTTATGAAATACTTACAGCTCTATTTCATCTACTCTGTTTTGATTTGCTCACTTTCCGTGGTTCCATGGTTTAAAGTGTTATTTTAAAATAGAAAAATTATTTTTAGATTCTTACTCTCCACTTGGGAGCCTGTGCTGGGCGCAGGTGTGTGGATAACAAGCAGAGGACAGAGGAGCAGGAGAGATCAGAGAGAGTGGAAAAAGAGATGAGCGGGTGGACGATGAGGCTGCCAGCGCTGCTCTCATGTCAGGCCGAAAGAATACATGAGGTGAAAGATCGGCGACCGCTGTAAGTTGACCCTCGCTGGGTGTGAGGTGGAGAGTGAGACATGGAGGGATGAAGGGCAGGCCGAGACAGAGGGGGGTCAGGAGAAAAGAAGGGTAACAGAGAAGAGAATGTAAATTTAGAGCCGTAGACCACAAAATATGATATGATACTGTATATCCATGACCAGATGTTATGGAATAAATGGTAAAAGCACTTTACAGTTTGCCTCCCTTTCTCCCACTCACACACACACATTCACACATTCACACACCAATGGTGACAGAGCAGCAATGCAAGGTCGCCTGCCATCGGGAGCAACTCGGGGTCCAGTGTGTTGCCCAAGAACACTTCGAACCCCAAACCCCTGGCTCTGCCCATCTATCGCTCACAGCTTCAGTCTTCGCTGTGCTTACAGTCTGGAAACCCTGTTCGCATTAAAGGTTCGCTGAGCCACTCTGAAAGACGGACCTATCAGCGACCAGTGGGTGTTGTTATGTGCAATAATGCTGAAGTAGTTCCAACAATGGAGGTGTGAGTTTCGGCCAACAACAGCCGGTATACGGTGGCCAAAGCCGTTTAGTTAAAGGCTGATCCAGCAGTTTTCAATTTAACCCAAGGTCTACGCCCATTAGTTTGCAACGACTGGAAACAATTGTCAATGGAGCGTGAAGAGACCTATATATTCACTAAGTGAATTTGGGTCTGGTAATACCAGATTAGTTTAGGTAAACTGACTTTGGTTAAATCTGCGGTCAGTTTTTCTCTCACAGCCTTTGAACCTAAAACTTAAATTTCCTTTTCATTGTGTGTACTTCATACGCACCCATAACCTTTAAATCTTCTGCAACCCAACTCCAATCCAGCCCGAAGCATTAAACAAAATGTCTTTATTTAGGGAGAGGATTTTCTTCTCTTTCCAAAGCCCCCACAAGACACAAGACTGGAACCAAAACTCAAGTGCGCTGGCACCCGTATTTGTTCCACCAGTCTGTCCAAGATTTCTCTCCCTTTCTAAAACATCGAGTGAGTAACCCAGTTTGTGTAGGATTTGGTCATGGGAAGGACCTCCGCATCGCTGCCAGAGCAACAGAAACGCACACAGACAGAGAGGAATAATGCGCGCAGATACTGTCACACTTGGAGTACAAAGGCATGCACTCGCTTCTTGTCTCTGTAAAAACCTTGGCAGTATGAGTGTGTGTGTGTGTGTGTGTGTGTGTGTGTGTGTGTGTGTGTGTGTGTGTGTGTGTGCGTGTGTGTGTGTGTGTGTGTGTGTGTGTGTGTGTGTGTGTGTGTGTGTGTGTGTGTGCGCGCCGCCTAGAGAAGGTGCTGATGTGGGTGAAACAATGACAGGTTTGTTGCTTGTGCACCCTTTCCCCCTCCGCATAGCCTTGCGGTAGAGAAAAAGATTGTGTGAGTTCTCACAGCGCCTGCATACTTACAAGCACACAAACACACACACACACACACACACACACACACACACGCAACATCCACCCTCTCATGCATACACACACATGTTGCATATACAAACACACACAGATATAGATCCTCTGATCTACAAACACCATGTAAACCAACAAGAGGAGGATGTCATTATGCTCCCGAGGAGCTCACGGTGTAATTTAAAAAGATAAGAGAACAAATTAACGGAGAGTTCTTGATGTGTTTATATTCAGTGAGCGGGCAGCAGGAAGGTTATTTTTTTTTAATCACGACGGAACTTCAAAGGAAGAGCAGCAGCAAAGGAAAATGTATTCTATCAAGTGTTTTCTTAACGGACCATTTAATTCAAACGGCATCTGTTCAACCCACAACATGGCAACATCAACCAAATTCGCGTTCACATAGTTTGCAGCTGTATGAATAGTTTCAGTCGTGTATGGGAGGAATTATTATGATTTATCGTTCCTAGGAGAAGCAAACAGCTAAACCTGATCCGCTGTGGAACATCAACAGCAAACGTGGAAAAAGGTTCAGACACCAAGCAATCTGTGTATTGATCCATGTTTGGCCGTTCACTTGCATTTTGTTTGCTTTCTCTGCTGATCTGGGTAGCGTGAGTACAGGGGGATGAACTTAGTGGTGAGATAGGCACAGAGGACTGGGAGGTTGGGGGGTAGTGAGGGCAGATGTTGGTATTAAATGGGCGAGGTGAATTTGGAGCTGGGGAAGCGAAGCTGTACATGAACAACAAATATATTGTTTTAAGGGGTTTTGGTTTGGGTGGGGGTTCTACATGTGGTGACTCAAAGAAACCGCTTCTTTTCTATATCAATTAAAGAAACCTGCAGCTTAGAACAGAGGTTCCCAAACTTTTCAGACCACAATGTACCGAAACAAATTTCCCAAGTACCACTTTCCACTGCAGATAGGTACCAACGTTTTTTGTTTTTCTTCCCCCAAATAACTTTACTTTGACTCGTCTTCGGCGTTGAAAAGTTTGTCGAACCTGTCAAATCCAGCGTTGTCATTTGACTCTCAGACACCGTTGGCTGCAGTGTGTCTTTAAAGCTGCACAAGGCATCCTTACATGCCGGTGACCAAAGAGATGATCAACAAATTGCACATTCAATTTGTCTCAATGAAATTCTGGTATTGTTTCACTAGAAGTGAGAGGTCACATCTCATGAGCTTTTTCTCTCTGCCTTCTTTTGGTTAGTCAAGTAAGTTTGATCAATAAATCCTGGCTGAGATAATTCACACAAAAGAAAACCAAAAGAAGGCAGAGAGAAAAAGTTCATGAGATGTGACCTCTCACTTCTAGTGAAACAATACCAGAATTTCATTGGGACAAATTGAGTCAATAACAGGGGGACGGGAGCGAGTGGTACAAATCAATAAAGTTGTGTATTTCTGCAACAAAATCTTGAAAAACTTTATAGGACCAAGAAGTACTACGGCCACGTATTTTGAAACTTTATGGAACTACTGCTGGTCGGGGCGTTATTTCGTTTCTGTGTGTGTGTGTGTGTGTGTGTGTGTGTGTGTGTGTGTGTGTGTGTGTGTGTGTGTGTGTGTGTGTGTGTGTGTGTGTGTGTGTGTGTGTGTATTAGACCCACAATCCCAAGACGACAAGGGGGAACGTGACACTGGAACGCTAGGTTTCACTTAATCATCTCCTGATGCTAGTGTAAACACTGAATCTGATTTGAGCTAATTGGGTTTGTAGTCAGGGTAAATAGTGTAAAAGGAAACTGCTCGCACATTCGGCACAATCAATCCCACTCACAGCCGCTCCGTCGGTCCGTTCAGTCCTTATTCTTTCTTTTTGACTGGGAGGACAAAATGTCGAAACCAGTGCCAGGTACCCCCCTCCCCCACCCAACTCCCACCCCCCACCCCCCCCCCCCCCACACACACACACACACACCTCTTTCCCCCAATTCTACTGATCCTCTGTCATAAAAAAGGCTTTCTTTCCCTTCAAAGTCACATGTAATTTCCATAAGGTTGTTTGGTTGGACCATGAGTTTTTCCTGCTCTGGTATTTGGGTAATTTGATTTTTGAGAAAAAAAGGCTACAGGAATATGGAGAGGGAGAAGGGATGCGATATATATTTAAAAGAACCTTTCAATCGATTTCCTGGCTTTGGTTTCTGAGATATTTGCGGTTATGGATCTCCTCACTCCACTCCACTCCCTCTCCCTCTCCCTCCTCCGTCCCCCTCCGTCCCCCTCCTCCTTTTGGCATTCGCATCGCAGTCTTGCAAAGTTTTTGCCGTCCAACATCTTGTCACTCACATCTCCCCTCTCTGCCTCTCTCATCATACTCGGTAATGTAGTCACACTGATTGCCTTCTCCCACTAATCTAATTCTTCCCTCTTTCAGCCCCCCTGAGACTTCGAGTGGGTTCACATCACATCCATTTCAATGACTCCCCCATCCCATCCCATCCCACTCCACCCTCCTCCCTCCACACTCATGACAGCACATCCTAACTTTGGATTGAACAGAACCGTAAGCTTCGCCTGCCTTAACCACTGCGATCACATTACCGCCTTCACAAAAATAAACCCTGCCTCAACTAACTTCTTAGATCTCATTATATATCCACAAAAAAACAGCGGACTCCAGTGATCCACATCAAAATGAAACCCAAAGGGATCCTACCCACCAATTAAGATAACATTTATTCCCAAACAGCAGATTCCCTTTATCATATCGTTAATTTTACTGCAGCAAATGTAATTAGTGCCAGCATCAAAAGCAGTGACTATCACTATGTGACACTAATTTGTTCTAGATTAGCTGTCCCGCTCACTATCGAGCCATATGGCCAGATATTCAGCCTGCAAAGAAAAGGAGCCTTCAGAGGAAATTAACAAATAACTTTGCTCAGGGACTTCAAATCCCATCGTGCATTGCTAATCCATGTGTTTCAATGATCAATGGCTGCCCGGGTCACTGCGGTCAAAGGTTGCTAACTAGACTTGTTAGGGATCAGTGCCCCTTTGAGCCAAAGAGACAGGCGAGACAAAACAAGCATTTCTCTCCGCCTTTGAAAAAAAAAAAGCAAAGAGAGGAAATCAAACAGTGTCTCCAAGACATAACAAATCAATCTCTCTCCTTCAAGCAAAAGAGTGAGATTGATTATGTGGATGCACATAAGCCTTCACGTTTTCCAAGTCTGAAATGGAAGGATAAACAAAACATGAAATTCAATAGTTTTGAAAAAAAACTGAAAAAGGGCACTTTTCCTTCAGATAATGTGGAGACTGTCTGGTCCTGCCTGTGTTTTCTGCCTTTTGACAACAGGGAACATCCGCCACACAAAAATTCCTGTTGTTGGAATAAACTCAAGGAAGGGCCGCTTCCAGCTGGGCCCTTTGACCTCTGCTCCTACAGCGTTGTTACAAAGCCCATTATTCCACCACTCACATCGAACTCACGCTCTCCATTTCAAATAGTAGCCAGCCGTCGGTGGTGTCAAAACCAGCCAGACAGAGAAGTGTAAACACAGACATCGGGATCCCACAAAGCTCCCCATCGCTTCCTTGAATGATTGAATGCAAATGAATCACAAACAATGATCTTCCCTCACAGTGGGGAGAGGAACGGTGTTTGCGACGGACTGCGTATGAATTTGTTGCGATCATTTGAAAATCACTCAAGGCATCCGTTGAGAAGCAGCAAACGAAGCTTCATAACCAGACCTGCAGTTCCACCGAAGGAGGAGTACAAATGGAAGATGGTTGGATGGTTATTTCTACCAGTGTTTATGATTCTGTGCGTTGATTAGCGTGTTTAGTTAATATGTGCCAGCCACAGCGTGATTCAACCTATGTGTTCGCTGTTTTCCATTTTATCTGTGAATTTTGTCAAAGTGTCGCCATGTTTGAGAACAACCCGCTTTCTGCAGATCAGGTAGATCCATAAGCGAGTGTGTACCTCTGTGTTGGAGTGTGTTTGTGTGCATTGGCTCATGGTTGGGTGCGTGCCCACTCGATGCCACAGGTAGCCGTGTGCTCAGTGGAGTGTGTGTCGCTACACCTGTTCTCCCCTCAGGGAGGCGCTGTCCGTGTCCAGCTGGCACAGCATAGCCGGGACAGAGGATTGGACAGATTGGATTAGCGGTGGGACATCGGGACAAGCACAAGACACGGCTGAAGGTGAAGGCAAAAACAGAGGGAATAGGAAAAGTACAGAAAGAAGAACAATAGCTGGGAGCTGTGTTGATGACAGATCATGCAGGAAGCTTTGTCAAGATGCTGAGGAGGGTCTGTGAAGGACAAATATCTACCAAAATGAAGTATGGTTTGTATCTTTGGAGCTTGATGAAGCTTGCACATCCTTTGAACTGATTCATATAGAGAAAAATGCTTTTATCTTACAACATTGAATATTCGTTGTATTGTGGTTGTCTCAGGGTGATAACATGAAATGCACACACTGAAAAAAAGACATGCCGTACACATCAAGCGTTAGATCCACTGTGCATGAACTGATGTTGAAACGACATCGCGGCTGCCAAAGAAACATTTAGAAGCCACGTTTCCAATTCCTTTTGAACCCTTTGAACTCTCAATTTGGGACCGTGATGTGAGAGAAGGGCTATATCTCTCGCACAGTTCTTGATGTAAACATACTCAGATTAAAGCTAAGACTTGGCACTTTCATGTAGTATCTTTGATTTGATGGAGTGTACTAAAACATACAGCATGAAGAACAAAAAAGTGCGTGAGTGCCCAACTCCTATGATCTGGACGGTAAAACATGACCTGACTCTAGTGGCATACAAAATGCAAAGGCTGCAGAAATTCTATCCATTGTGTAATACATAGGATTCCTAAGCTCATATTCAAGACACAAACACTCGATAAGCTTTTATTCTCTGGATGTTAAACATTTCCAACTCCAAGTGTTTGGATAAAATCTGGCGTCCTTCACAACTACCATAGACATCACATGTGAGCACAGAACACTTTGCTTATGAAGTAGTTTTCACTAAGAGGGACTCATACTAATACATTTTGTTTTACTGAAGCAGTCTAGAATGTTTTGTTGTCAAACACAATGCAATAATGAAACAGAATTTACTTTTTAATGTTCTACTGTATTAGAGGTATGTAAATAGAGGTATTCTATTTTGTTTCTATGTTCAGTAATATAATATTCTGAGAATATAACATTCAGGAATTATTTTGTTACAGAAGCATTTTAGGATGCTTTGTTCAATTGTAAAATAATCTGATCCAGAACTAATTAAACAGTTTCTGCTCGAGAATGTTCTGTCTTGGACTGGTCTAGATGTTATGTTTCTATGCTCTATAATATAATATTTTATTAGAAAATTACTGTAGATATAATATTGTAGGTTAGAGCAACCCATAAAAAAAACATAAAAACATTTTGTTTCATAACATTCAATTCTAGAAAGTTATATTTTGGAAAATTTAGATATTGTGTATTTGAGAACATTAATTGTAGAAAAGGACATTCAATTTTAAATGAAATTGAATTAATTCTCTTCTAGAACATGAAGACTCTCCTCCAGATTGTTAAATTGAGTATCAGAATCTAGAATATGACTTTACATTCTGTAATGCTAAAAGGAAAAATAAGAAATATTCTACTCTAGAACAGAATGTTTTTTCTAGAACTGAATGTTTATGAATGCCAAATTGATCACATGCATTCAGTTTGTTGAGCAACATTTTACAAATGATTTTTTTTCTCATAATGTTTAACAGAATTTCTTCTAAAATAGAATATCATTTTCTAGAATGCAACTTTATATTCTGGAGAATTGACAACTTTTTTGGTAATTTATTCTAGAATTGAACATGCCGCCTGGATCCACCTCCAATTATACTGTAATACATTTAAAAAAAGTAAAACACTTATTAATTGTAAAAAGTAAATATGATTTAAAAAAAAAACAACAACAATATGTAAATACATTTGGTCTTAAAGCAATTTCTTCCATCAATGATGATGTCAGCGATATCAGTCCATGAACGGCCTCTTCCCTTCACTAAAAGTGAATTGCGTAATGGCTTGTAAGCCATCCTGATAACATAATCTCTCTCTGTCTTTGCTTATATCTAAAATAGCTGTCTGTATTTCTTTCTTTCACTCTCTGTTCGACTCATTTCACTGTCTGCAACTTCATCTCTCCTACTTCCTGTATCCCGGGACTAGTTAGGGCGTGTGTGTGTGTGTGTGTGTGTGTGTGTGTGTGTGTGTGTGTGTGTGTGTGTGTGTGTGTAGCTTCCCTCCGTCCTGCCTCCAGGCTGAAATGTCAAACAGCGGACTGTAATGTCTTTCTCTGCCTCCATATGCAGTTGTTAGCTAAAGTACTGCGACAGCACTGCAAACAGCCGAGGGGGTCGGTCACTATACACACACAAACACACACACTTTCTCTTTCACAGCATATTATTTGTGCAATTATAACATATATGAATCTGTATATTTAAGAGACACACACACACGCCTGAGAGAAAACAAACATTCCATAGCTCATTATTTGGCAGCTGCCTCATATCCATCACCGTGTTTCAGCTCATTCAGCGGGGAACATATGCAGGACTTACTGGGCCGAGGCAACGCACACCCACCCACACACACCCACACACACACACACACCCACGCACACCCACCCACACACACCCACGCACACCCACGCACACACACCCACACACACACACACACACACACACACACACACACACACCCACGCACACACACCCACACACACACACACACACCCACACACACACACACACACACACACACACACACATAGTATCACGTGCATAATTCAAATAATGTGTTTGTTTGCTCACTCATATACAGTAAAAAACAGAACAAATATCCACATGGAGATGATTTACATAATGTACTCATCCTCCCTGTCTTCCTCTCACACACAAATACACACGGACACACGGACACACATACAGACACATCCCTTTAGCTCCATCCTATCTCCCTCATTAGGAGAGCAGTCTTTCACTCTTGGTCTCTGGAGTGTCCTTCTATATCGCCACAGCCTTGAGGGATTCTCTTTCTCACTCCCTCCTTCTCTCTTTTTTCCTTTTTTTTGTCTCTCCTCTTCTTTCACATTTTCACACACACACACACACACACACACACACACACACACACACACACACACACACACACACACACACACACACACACACACACACACTTCACTTGCTATCCATAGGCCCTGTCCACTGGGAATATAGCGCAACAGAGGACGGAAGGTAAAACAGGAAACAGAGTGAGAGCTGAAAGTGATAGTGGGTAAAAGAGATATGTAGGCTGAGAGGGAGTGAAAGAGGAGAAGAGAGGGAAGAAAAGTAGGGAGGTAGGGAAGTAAGATGTGAAAGAACGAGACAGTGAAAGTGGTGAAAGGGTGGAGGAATTTGAGTAAGAGGGGCCAAGAGGGTACAGAGCAGAAAAAGCAAGGTCTTCGAGGTATGGGAGTGGGCTGGAAAGAAAAAAAAAATATGTGCCAAGTACCCCAGAAATGAACTGCTGGGCACAGAAAAAAAAAACAGAGACTTTGCACACACACACACACACACACACACACACACACACACACACACACACACACACACACACACACACACAAGAATTTGAAATTGAGCCGAACTCAGCCCTCCCTTTGAACCAGCGGCTACACCCAATGTAGGCCATTCCCAAACACTTTTGAATTAGGTCCCGCTCTCCTCTCCCCAGAAAAGAGGAGCGTGAAATCGACCAAGTCAAAGCTTCAGCCTGAGCTGAGCTGATTTCCTGTCATTGTACCAGAGGCGGCATCTATCCAATGTGATTCTGCTGTTGTGATCGGGGACCGAGTTTGTGCTTCACCCTCAAAATTCTTTAGGAGTCGCGTGTTACATTCGGGATAATGCATTTTTCGGGGGGGTTTTACAAGCAAGAAGATGCGTGTTAAAAGACAAAAGCTTGTTTAGGTTTGATTCAGCAGTTTTGTAGGCTCATGATAATATCAGCAGTTTTGGATGGTAATACATTCTTGATATAGTTTAGTTTGATCATTTGTACCAAAAAAAAAATAAAAAAAATACTTCAAATGTGGAGAGTTCACTGTTTCCCCATGTTTTAACAGCCTCCTTGGAGTTATATCCGTAATTTCTCACCTCACAATTTACTTAAAATGATTAGCACCAGTGCAGGTAGTAGTTTTGCATTTATGAATTGAGACAAACAGTAAAGTCCAGTTTCTGTGTGCAGAAACGTGTATATTTCATTATTTATAAACAAGCAGCTTGTATGCTTCAACGAAGGTGTGAACAGAACAGCGTGTATGTCCACTACACGTTTCCAACTTGGACTGTGTTCAGCCCTAAAGAGGAGGGTGAGGACGACGAGGAGGATGAGGAGGAGGATGGGGCGGTGGACGGTCGTGTAACGTGTCAGTCTGTCATGCAGGAGGTCACAGTTTGTGTCCTGTCACAGACTAACAATTAAATTATGCCTTTTTGTCATCTCTTACCACAATCCTTTCTTGACGCTGAAGATGCCATGCAGACATGTTTACATTCATATCAGAGATATAAAACTATGCTCTTGATAATAAATTGTGTCTGATATGTTTTTTTCTTTCTATTAAAAGTTAAACTACCTGTTTACAAATTCTTAAACATATACGCTGCCTTTTTCAATGAAAAATCCAGACTGCCAGCAACGATTCTCTACATCCCTCCTGTCTCACATCCATCCCTTTTCCGCTTTTGTTCGGAAAACTCAGAACAGCTTTACCTAAATGGTTCGGCAGGGACGAGTCTGTGAAATGTGGCAGTGGTTTTGGACCCACGGGAAGGCTGAATAGACGAGAACCAAAACCAGACACGCTCATGAGAGAAACCGGGACAAACCGAGGGAGGGTTCTGGACTCCACTCTCCTAGAGGTATGCTGGTTTCAGCTCTGTTTTGCTTTTGCTGCATTAAGACCCGAATGCTTTGGCACAGCGCGCACACACTCACGCAGACACACATGCTCCGACTTACTCACCCTGGTGTCTCCGCACTGCGTATGGTTTGCATTGGTTCTGCTGCTGGCTTTTGTAAACAGAGCTAACTGGTTGTGTATGTCTGAGTCCTACGAGTTCTCAGACTTCTGAATGAAAGGCTCGCTGTATCTCCCCCGTCTCTCCCTCTCTCCTTCTCCCTCTGTGTATCGCTCTCTGTCTCTCCGCTGCCCTTTGACCCGCTTTACCGTGTGGGCTGTCACGAGCGTGTGCTCTTGTCACGCGTGTTTAGGTAAGTCTGGGACATGTGATCCCTGCAGGCCAAGGGTTATACACATTCACTGTCGTCCACTACTGTTGACTGTATGTCTGTTGAGGACAAAGATGTGGGTGTGTGTACCCATGAAGTTTAGCCTCCAGTCTTCGAATGCATCGTGGTGTCTTTGTGAAAGTTAGGTACATAACATCACACTGACACATGGATTAATAATGCTGCTAACTGTCTCCACAGTTAAGGGGAAGTTTCAGTATTTGTTAACTTGGGTGTCACTGTCACATTTTTCTGTTTATTTACCGTCTCAGTTGCAGAGATGTGGGAAACAAACTTGGGTGCAAAAGATTTCCAAAAAACTTAAATTCTACAGAAATCCTCTCACATCTTTGAGTTTGACAGAAAGTCCTCTTCTGGAAATCTGCTCTTATAGCAAATTGCAGCCAGTATTTCAAAAAATTAAGATCTAGATAATTCTGCACTTCTTTTAATGTCAACATTAAGTGCCAAAGCAGACAGTTATGGAGCAACACTATGATTCAAATGGGGTTGTGTTTCTGACCACGTGCTGGATTTAAGTCCAATATTCGCCTACTTTTAGCTCTGTTTTTGGTCTTTCTCTTTGGAATTTCTGATATCTGATCATAAATCCTAACAGCAGGTACTTCACAGTGAAACCCACTGTTTACAGCCATTTGTCCACAAACAGGTGCCTGCTGCAAACAAAAAGGACATTAAGAGAATAGCGAGAGTGAACCAAAACAGTAAAGTAAAGGTAAAACAAAATGAGAAAAAATGAATGGCATCGCTCCATAAGGCACGGCTGGTATGGATCCAAATTCACGATCCTTAGTGGATTGTTTACAGTCATTCCATCCAAACGGGTGTGCATCGCCAATTAATTTTGAAACTATTGGCGACCCCTTTCACATTATAATTTGTTTTTCATGGTGTCGTATGATCTTTGTTATTGAACCCTAGCCCTAACCATAGTTTATTACCCTAACCATGACATGTCCCTTATTGTAACCATACCCTTGTTACCAAAGTAACCATGTAAAGGTACAAAAAAATATTTTTGCATGTGCATAAAAAAAATTAAAAAAAAATAAAAAATAAGAACTGAACATAATGTGGGCTTTTGAGGAATTAACCAATATAGACATTCTTATCTGGTGATGAGGTTACACAGTCAATCTCATCCAGTTTAGTCCACAGTGTTGACTTCCTTCCTCGACTGATTTTGATTTAGTTCGTTTTTAGTGCGTGTTTATGAATGCAAAAGCTTCCTCTGCACTATAAACGAAGACTATAGTTATGACTGGATGCTAAATGCCTGTGGCCCCAGTTCGACACTATTGTTCCTGGAATTGACGTTCCCCAAAACTCTACAAAAGAGGCGGTGGCTAAAATTCTGCTGTAACTAATATTTATAAAAAATAAAACTATGAGACATAGATCCAAGTTTACAAACACTGGAACTCCACTTTAATGTCCTCCTCATAAATTAGAGACAGAGAAAACAATATTCATACTTGTTGTTTAATCACTAAACAGATCCAGATTGACGATTAAGACTGTGTGTGGTTTGAGATGGGAGGGGAGGCAGATTATGAACTTTAGGGGGTTAGGGGTTACATTTTATC
This sequence comes from Embiotoca jacksoni, assembly GCF_022577435.1. Classification (NCBI taxonomy): domain Eukaryota; kingdom Metazoa; phylum Chordata; class Actinopteri; family Embiotocidae; genus Embiotoca; species Embiotoca jacksoni. The sequence continues at coordinate 2,511,496 of NW_027185274.1, forward strand.
CTTTGTTTTGTTCTCCCTGTAATTTTAGTTGTCCTTTTTAAATTCTGATAAATGTAGCTGTCCCCCAAGTTGGCCTTATAGGGACAATAAAAGGGGATAACTGGAAGATGATGTGAACATGCAAAATACACACAAAAAGAAACACAAGAAGGGAAAAGAGATCCATAAAATGCAGATCATTTGCTCCAAACACTAGTGTGGGACTTCAAGCTGAACTTAATCAAGTTCTAAAAAGACATGCAGATACACAAACATCCACATCTTGGCCACATTAAGACAGCCCCCCCCTCACCCCCAGTCACAGGTATTGAGGTCAGCACATAGATAGTGTGTGTGTGTGTGTGTGTGTGTGTGTGTGTGTGTGTGTGTGTGTGTGTGTGTGTGTGTGTGTGTGTGTGTGTGTGTGTGTGTGTGTGTGTGTGTGTGTGTGTGTTTTGATGTGTCCCACCGGTGTCTCCTTTCTCCAGGAGATTAGGTTTCAGCCATCACTGAGGCCTGCTAATTAATGTCACAACCTGCAAGCCGTGTCAGCACCAATTTACTGTATACACACACACACACACACACACACACACACACACACACACACACACACACACACACACACACACACACACACACACTCTCAGGCCTACAGACACCTTTTCACCTAAAGAAGGTGACTCACAAACACACAGTAACCGCACACACACACACACACACACACACACACACACACACACACACACACACACACACACACACACACACTTCCTTTCCTCACCTGTCACAATTAATGTCATACTTTTGCTTCTGACTTTCCTCCCGTCACTCTACCCACACCTTCCTCTCCTCCGTCGCCCCACCGTCTCTCTAGTTGGACTTTCTCCAGCGCTGTCCTCTTTCACCTCGCTGTCACTACCAATTCTCCACCTCTTTCTTTCCCCCCTCAGTGCCGGTTCCTTCTCCCCTTATCTCACCTCTCCAAGCGCCCTTTCTCCCTTTGCTCCCGCGAGTTCTCCCTTCTCTTTACCTGTCGTTCCCCACATCCAGCTGGAATTAATGCACTCCATCTCCCGCTTCTGTTCCTCTTTTCTTCATCGTCACATCTGTTTACCGACATCATGTCATCACCCTCTGCTGTCGGTCCACTCTTGAGAAGGATACAGTAGCCTAGACCAAATCTAGAATTTAAGCAGGATCTCCACAGACTTTATTCATCAGGTGTAACTTACAGGGAGTACAACTCAGCTTGTAAAAACAGTAATAATGTCTCGGGTGAGTCTGGAGGAGCTTCGTCAAGTTGGAGAAAACTTGAAATGAGAGCTACCTCAGCTTGTCCTTGGAGGAATTTTTAGACAGAAAAAGTTTCCATCAGGACCTACTGGTAGTGCCTGACCCATACTAAAGAAGTTTCGATCCAACTTTAGTTCAAATTTTAACTGAATATCCCCAAAAAACTAAATGCAAATGAATGCACGTTTCCAGCCACTGCCACTATGCAAATTTTGGAAATTGGGCGCATTGAGAGAAACAGTTGGTGGCACCAATTCTCCTCTTGGGTGCTATTAAACTTTGCATGTAAAGAAGGTGCCAAGGTTGCAGAGTGAGGTACTTTAATTGAAGAAAACTGACCTCGGTGTTAAGAGCAGGAAGGCAACAAAGTCTGCCTCACGTCTACGTAGCAGAGCAACCGAGCGACGTGTACTTGATATTAATGAAACTGCATGCTAACCTGTGTTTCTATGCCGACATCGGTCAGCACACAGAAACAGGAATCAGTCCATCGCCAATGTACTTGGTTTTAACTTTGCTTTCAACGGTGCACCAACTTTTCCTTCTCAGCTAAGCGTAAATATATCTTTAAAAAAAAAAAAAGTATAAATGCAATGCTCTGTGAATGATGGGTGTCCATTAAGACAGAAAGTTGCATACAAATATAAAATATTTACATTATTAAATATCAGAATAAACAACAGGAAGTTTGTTTTTTAATGTATAATCTCTATTTTGTAATTGTGATGTGATGCATGCCATCATTAAGATTTACTGAGTAGCGTAACGTCCCTGCCATGATTTATGTATTTAATAAGTCATCCAGATGAACATCACTGACTGAAAATTCATTCTTAAAAAATACAAACATTTGCATAAGATGACTTCAGTTGAATGTAGATATCGACACACACACACACACACACACACACACACACACACACACACACACACACACACACACACACACACACACACACACACACACACACACACCATGCCAGGATGCCCAGTGTGTTGCTTTCCAATACAGTCATGATTTGATGTGACTTCGTGTTTAACCACATTATTCCCTCCCGCTCGCGATCAATACGCCCTCATTTGTCCAGCCGGTCGGACAACCTCACTCAACCTCGGATTTTGTCGTGGTGTTTTCATGTCGTGGTGTGTCAGTATGTTAATGTCTGTGTGTGTGTGTGTGTGTGTGTGTGTGTGTGTGTGTGTGTGTGTGTGTGTTTGCCTCTATCATTAGCCCTAATGATTGACAATGTCCTCCCATTTCCACCTCCCCCCTTGCTCCTCCCCTTCCTTCCCTTATTGACCCTCCTGTCAGCGGCCTGTCACCAGGACTTCCTCATGTCATCAATAGCAGGACTTTATCTAGATGGGCAACCCCCACCACCCCTCCCACCCCGTCCTCTCATGTACCTTATGGCTTATCTGGGATACAGTCAAGGAGGAAAGCTAAGTGTTTGTGTGTGAATGTTCTTATATTTCTCTCTTTGAAAGGTCGACGTGTCCTCACAGGGTACAGCGGCGTTTCAGGGGGTTCGATTTCAGACTTCATTTTAAGTTTCAGAGAAGGATTTTTACTTAAAAATGCATTGTTCACTCAGTGAGACATTATAAAATGGATAGTGTGTCTTCAAGATATTACAAAAACGTGGTCCAGTTACCCTGAGAAGCTAAATTAAAGTGTCTGAAATGCAATATATTTAACGTCAAAGCTGAATCCTCCTCAGGCCTCTAAAACTCTTTCAAATTAAACAAGAAAAGGACAAATAAGTGGCAACTAATGTTACGAGAAAGCCTTAACCTTTAATTAGAGGGTACCCGTAGAGATACTTTTAAGGCATCACAATGAAAACAGGTTATTTAGATCTGGGAATTAACAGGCAATAATAATTGATAATAAAAAATAAGTGCTGAACACCTGTGCCCTGCAATGAAGAATGACTGCTATTAAATTAATTGGACAATTTAAGATGTTTATTGTCTTAAAGAGTCAAACTCTCATTTTGGTAGATGAGGTGTCACAAAAAGAGCTCATTTGCTTCCATGGTACACTTTTATAGACATCACTTGTAAAAAGTCAGATTTGGAATATGGTTGAAGTTATAAAGAAAAGAACAAAGTCAGTTACGTCTTGTGTCTGCTGCCTCCCCAGTATACTGAACGGAGGATGACTGACTGTAAGACGCTTTTCCACTATCCGTTTTTGAGAAAATTAGTTTTTAATGATAACGAACGCTTTTGCACTTGTTCTGATGGTAATGTTACCCTGAGATATCATTAATCCAAGGACAAGACTGTCCTCGTAAATGAAGCCTTTTCTGTCGCGTAAGTGAAACAATATGTAAAACCCAGTCACAGACTCACAGCCTGCAGTCAGGCTGATCAAACCAGTCAAAAATAATGTTCTCCAATATCATTTTTAAGGCTGTCTTTGCGTGCTCATCATCTGTGAAAGCCATAATTCTCAGCTGTTTGCCAGATTTTCCTTCTGCTTCAGTTTTTCCTGCTGAACGCTGGGACTCGTTTTCAGTCGTCATGAATTTATTTCCACCGTGGCGGTAAAACGCACAACAGGAGCAGTCAGAAACTCCTGCAGGTTTTACTGGGTGAGCCAAACACCAACAGAAAGGTAAACTGTAAACAACCAACATCTGACGTTACAGCCCGTTCTCGCTCCCAGGGTGTCAAATACTGCCATTTCGTCAGAGATACGCACAAGGTGCCCTTTGGTATCGACACCGTGACCACCCAGGTCAAAGAAGGAGGTCATGTGACTGGTTAGAAAGAGTGACAGACTCTGTGTAATGATGAGGTTCTGGGTGGATGGATGGGGAAAAAACAGCACTTTCACCCAAAAGGCCGATATTAAGAGTCTGTGAGAAAGCAAGTCAGTCAGAATTTCTTTGATAAAACTAACTTAACTTTCCTATTAAACTAAAATAACTGACATTTTGACAGTAAGTAATGTTACTTCCATAAAATTACTGGTTTTTAACTTCAATCATTTTACAAACCCAAATCAAGTCGTTTTTAAACCTAAACCAAACCGAACTACGACCGTATCACATTTAACTCAAGTCGTGATATTTTAACCTTACCCCTTGGTTTTTGGTGCCAAAGGGCACCCTGTGTCTATCTCTGAGATGCCAGCCGCAGGTGACAAAACGGCAGTATTTGACTGCCTGGGATGAGAACAGGTGTGATGGTGTGAACTATCCAGTCCTCAAATATAAGACAACTCCCACTTTTTCAAACCTAAGTCCAAGAATAACGATATCGTCATATATTTGGACAAATACAGTTGGAGCACATTTATTTAACTCCTCCAAGAAGGAGATACAAGGGTTTATGAATGCATTTTTAACTCCTTTTATTGGCACCACTGAGTGATAATATAAAACATATCTTTACAGGATAAACTATATATTGTAACTATAGACAAATAGTGTAGCAGCAACATTGTTGTGTTATAAACAGGGGTGCAGCCCTGTATGGTAAAGTACTGGAGTGCACCTGTGATGTGCGCACAAGAGACATGAATGGGTTCACGCACTGTTCAAGTTGTGGTTCATTTCTATAGTTATGTAACGAGTCAGTAATTAATAATGTATCAATAATGTAGCCTACGTAATAAAGTCAAAAATATAGTCATGTTATTTGTTCTGGACTAATTATCTGAATGTTATTGTCCAATTTCAGTGACAATATGTTCCTGCAAATGTTACACACAAAAACTTGTGTTAAGAAATGAAGCGTTTCTGTCTACTGAAATGCTATCGGGCTTTTAATTACAAGATAAAAGAAGGATTAACATGTAATGCGATAATTTTAACAGGGCAAACGGGAGCAGATCAAAAGGAGGCTTTGAGTTGACGTTGTGAATCAATCAAAAATCTCATAAGTGTCAATATTACAACTTTGACTGCTCCGTTTGCTTTCATTGCCTCTCTTGCAAGGACACACGCTTTAGAGATGATTGGATCTTCAACACTTAAAAAAATTTTTAATTAATTTGCACTGGAACAAGTGATCTGTGAATATTTTATTTCCTTACTTGGAGAAAAAAAGTGGCGGAGCTTTGTTTTGGTGCACTCTGGCAGCACTTAACCTATAGTTATAAATCATTTACATATTGATTAAATGCTTAGAAATGCTGAATAAGGAAGAGGTGTTCCCTATAAAGGAGGCAAATCATGGTCAAATTATTTAGAAAAAAGACACTTTCTCCTTTTAAGTACAGTTAAACTCATGAAAGAGAGTCACATCCAGTCCATTGTAGCCTCTCCAACTGCAATTTTAACAACACGTATCTGGTGGGTGTTTTCCTGGGTTTGAAGTTTGACACTGTACGGGTGATGGTGTCTTCTCAGTTTGCAGGTTGTTTGGAATAAATGCCAAAAGGAACTGCATTGCCAGTCAGAGCAGCAAGTCACCATGACTAAAGAGCAAAAAACACCTACAGAAACGTAGGTTTCATCATAAAAAAAAAAATCAAAGAAAGAAGCCTTGCTGTGCTGGCCGTACTTTAAGGATAACTCATGACATGCAGCACAAAACAGCACAGTGGAAATCAAAGGGAGGATTACAGAGCTATAGGGCACAATGCAGTTAGTGCCCAGTTAGTGCCTGTACACGCAGTGTTCCCAGTGTGTGTGTGTGTGTGTGTGTGTGTGTGTGTGTGTGTGTGTGCGTGTGCGAGAGCATCTGTGTGTCTGATGTCAAAGAGCGTCAGATTTTGGGGTTCTTTCCGACAGTAGTTCCAAACCTCAGTGTTTGACACCAGCTCTGAGCCTCCGTATCGCTCCCCCTCCCATCTCCTCCGACTCTCCCCTCACGTCTCTTTCATCTGGGGTTTGGATTCTCACTTCAGTGAAAAGCGGGCGAGAGAAGAGACGACGACAGAGAATAAGGGAACGAACGAAACAGTAAAGAAGAACGTGAGAAAGGTTAAGAGGTATTACAAGGAGAGAGGAGTGTGAAGAAGAGAGAAGGAGAGATAAGGGAGAATGACAGATGGGCCCGAAGAAGAGAGGGCTGCTGGGTTCAGCACTGCGGCAGAGCCGAGCATATGACAGCTTTACAGTGGGCTCTGTGTGTGTGTGTGTGTGTGTGTGTGTGTGTGTGTGTGTGTGTGTGTATGTGTGTGTGTGTGTGCACGGGCTCATGTTCGTGTCTTGGCATGGCGCCAGTGTTTACCTCGGGCCTTTTCTGTGTGTTCAAAGTAGCTGGAGGGACAGTTCCTCCACCTGTTATCCCTCCATTCATCTATCTTTTCTCCCCAGCTCCTGTCATCCGTATATTGACTTAACCAGTAATAAATCAGGGCCGCTGTGTGTGTGTGTGTGTGTGTGTGTGTGTGTGTGTGTGTGTGTGTGTGTGTGTGTGTGTGTGTGTGTGTGTGTGTGTGTGTGTGTGTGTGTGTGTGAGTTGCATGTTTGCTTTAGTCGCAGCACATGTTGGCTCAGCGCTCAGGGTGGATTTTTCACACATCTTCAATGCATTGAAATTTGTTTACATGTGTCGCAGCACTCATTTGCTCATCGCTGCTTGTTCTCCGATTCATCACCCCTCCTCACCCCCGCCCCCCCTCACTCCTCCCTCCCGGTATGTGAAGGTTTCCAGAAATAGGCCACGCTTTGACTAACATTACCCCCAAAAAATTTCAGTGTGTGTTCATGTGGGTATGGTTGACATAGTTTGCGCTTTTTCTTCTTCTTGCTTCTCGCTCCAGATGAATTCCCCCCTCCACATTCCCTCCACATTCCCTCCTTCTCAGCGTGCAGTCGTTCCAGCTCTTTCTGATCGCCGTCCTCCTCCCGCCGGTCGTAACTCCTGCACTTCCTGTTTCTCGTGGCTGTGATGTCTGGAGCCGAGGTGAGAGGTTGCGAGGACCAGGTGTGCTGGAGCCGGCGTCGACCGGTCCGGCTGCTCCGATACCTTATTCTCTCCTGCTGTTAATCTGGCACGGCGCGAGCACATTTTGTTCTATTGTTCTCTCCATGAATTAGGTGTTATGCTAAGCTGCTTTGTCCCGCTGCCACGATTTCATGAGATGCTTTGGAGCAGGCTTTTGTTGGCAATTAATAGTGCTTTGTGTATCACAGACAGCACGAACCTGGCAGAAATAGTTTCAGATATAAAAAAAAACCTCTATATCACTTTCTTGTAAGGTTATATTACAACAAAGGTTGTAATTAATTGACAATAATAGTGTACTCAGTTGCCAGGTTGAAATTCTTTTTTTTTTTTTTTATTATTATTATTAACGATGTTTTGTAATGTATTCTTTCTACAGTCGTAAATTTAAAGAAAATCATTGATAAAAGGAAAAAGTGTAGGTTTAAATGTTAGTTGAATGAGAAAATAATTGTACAACAATCTACTGAATCAACAGTTGTACAATTGTTAATACTTTAAGGTTTCACTGAGAAGGTCAAAGGTCAAATGGACCAGATGGATCTCTGATTAATTAAAATGTTCAAAAGAAAAAGTAATGTTTGAGGTGCATAAGCAAAAGTTAGAGATTTCTTACAACCTGGCAGCCCAAACATTGCCCCTTTAGAGGGATTATAATATATTAAACATTAACATTAAGTGGTAACTAACAGTGATGTCACCCAATGACGAGCGCTGAAGGTGCGAGTGATTAATCTGAGTCGATCCCCGAGGACTATATGCCCAAGAGGCCTGTCAATCAAACACACGTCCTCAAAAATATCACTTTTTGAGGATTAACATCTAATTAATGGGATTTATTTTGGATGGACTGCCAGAACTATGAGAGAAAGGAGTGATTGAGCAAATTACACCATTATGACTTGTGGAAGAAATATATTGACTTTGTGTCTCATTAGAGAAATTGAACGGGAGTCTACGGAGCCATTACAGTTTAAGACACTTCTGCATTGGCCTCACTTTTCAGACTCGGAAGCTACGTCCAATTTTCTGTACAGTATTGATGCATTAGCTTCTTGGAGGGCTAAACTGGGTGAAAGCTAACAACCACAAGCATTCAACCACAACAGCATCCGAAGGCTTTTTCTACTTTGGATTGCATAATATTTAATGTAACGAAAGTTGTATTGAAGACAGGGAGAAATAAAGAATCCGAAAGCACAAACGTGCCCATTAGCTTGTTCGCTAACAGAACAATAAGTTCATAGGCTACAGGTTTATATAAAAGACCTTTTTTTTTACCATAAATTCCTATCTTGTAAATGTCTGCAAACAATTCCTCCTTTCAAAAAGCGGTTTCTCGCTTGACGTCATGTCTTTACTGTCCTTTAAATCCAGTACGTCTCGTGTGATCAAACGGCTGCTCTGTTTGGAATCTGCTGCAGCACATGGTCAGTCAAAACTTGTCAAACATGGTGAAGTAGTTATAAAATAAACATTGTAATTCACCAGATGCAGGTTTTTATATTGCAGGATGTTCCTGTTGGAAGCCTGTGATCTGACCTGTTCACATTTCCTGCTTGAATAAAGTGTAGAAGATCATCATCTGTGATCATTTAGTCAATAAAAGAACAGGGGCCATTTTAAAACTCCGTGGTGAGATATAATATCCTGCATCTTCAGTCTTCACTGCAGTCTTTTGTACCTGAACCATACCCACGTAAAACTTCCTCAACAGAGCCGTGGTCTCACTGTAACACATGTCAGAGATGTTTTTTTATTGCTGTAAGGTCAGAGCAGTGCCGCTGCTTTGAGTTGATCCAGGGAGGAGAGACGGGGGCCGGCGGAGGAGCCAGAGCGATGTGGTTGGCCTAAAAACGGTCGACGTGAGATCGTGACTGTCACACATCGTTGACCGGGAGTCATGGGTGACGTTTACTTTCAAAAGCATGTGCCGCAGGCAGTAGGAGCATGCAGGACACACACATTCACAAACGCATGCGTCGTTACAACCTTGTGCCCGGGGCCAATAACCTAAACACACAGCATTAATTCACATCTGATTTGGCTATGGAAAAGGACATTTAAGGTCTGCTGTCTTGTCTTTAAACCGCTGAGGTGGATCCCAACAGGGCAGAAAGTTTAATGAGAGGCCAAGCAGAAAGGACATGCAAAGCCGGCCGGGGGGGTTTAACAAGGACTGGAGGAAACGTTGGATCAATGTCAGAGGGACGTTGATTTAACGTTGCATGTGAGCGGCGGACGTGTTGCTGATGTATGGGAGGTTTTACAGGGTTTAGGGAAGGTCAGGGACTCTGGTAAGAAGGAGGTGGATCAGTCGGGAAAGAGGAGGGGACAAACAAAAACAGAAACTGGGACGGACGACATAAAGATGAAAAGAAAGAAGCACGTGGAGACTGAGGGAGAGATTTGGGACTGCCATGGGAAGCCTGCATGTGCTAACTTGTGGCCTGTGACATACCATTTGAATGACAGAGAGGGAGCAACATTGGAAACCACAATGTGATCTCTTTTCTCCTTCACTCAGTGTGGGCTGTCATGCTGTCTCTGTGCCCTCTGCTTCCAGTTTGTCTGTTTAGACTTTGGTTGTGTGTCAGCAGATGTGCATTTTCCCGCAGATGTCTTTGCGGTGTCATGCTTGAACGTGTCTGTGCTGTGGCAGATCAGTGAAATCTGCTATTTCCCCTGATAAATACGGCATAATATGGCACGTTTGCATGTGTGTGTGTGTGGATGTATTTCTGTACCGTGTCCCAGAACACGTGCTGTAATGTAAATGTCAGGCCACGCTGAGCCTCAGGGCAAACGGGCCACATAGGGGAAAGGAGAGTTTAAAAATGACTTTTTCTGCACACTATTTCAGAAAACGCTCCCCTCTGCTGCTGGTGCTGTGTCGTCTGACTCTCCAGGCACATGCAGAGAATTCCTACAACCCAACCGTCTCACCCACACACGTAGGATGTGATATTTTGTATGTGTCAGATCTCCAATTTGGCTGTTTAGACCACCTTTTGAAGACTTTACCACACTGGACTCCCACTGATTGCTTGTGATTTGTTGCTGAAACCCGAGTAACCCTGCACCTCAAAGGTTACATCCGGTGATGCTCTATATTTTTCTAGTTTTATCAAATCACATGAACAGACCAATGCCAACGATGACCTGATCTTCTCATAACTATTAGCTTAACTGTTGCACTGAGTGAAATGTTCCTTTATTACCACAAACATAACTGCTGGATTTTATTTGGAGTCGGTACAATATGCAGCTAGCCTGGCGCTTCCTGACTATTGCTCACAGCTTTGGTCTTCGGTGCGATTAGAGTCTGGAAAGCCTGTTACATTAAGGTTTCTGAAAGGCGGACCAATCAGCAGCCAGTGGATGGGGCTAAATAAGATGACGTTGAAGTAGCTCCAAACATGGCCATGGTGGTACAGTTTTTACACCCAACATATGGTATATGGGGGCGATTGATTAAAGGTTGCTTTAATAGTTTCAAAATTAACCCTAGGATCTATGCCAACTATGATGCAACAATTGGAAACAATCCCCAATGGAGCATGGTCACACCGATCAAATCATGCTGTGAAATAGGCAGTGATGTAACAAAGGAATATTTATTTCTATCAACGTTTACTTCTGCTACACTACATTTTCACTTTTACTGCATTGCATGTCTTCTACCAAATAAAATCTAAATAAATTTGATAGCCCAATGATACAGACTGCCCGCAAGCAAGTTTGATGAGTCAGTGGTCGTAGCTTGCAAGCTACATTTTTGGTGAATCACCTTAACATGAGGGGCAAACCAGTGCGCTCAAAGCCCCGGTTTAGTTTTTATTTCCACTCAAGCCTAGCCATGCGTAGATGCTAGGGAGTTGATTACCATGACTACTGAATAACATTTTAAAAATCAAATTTAACTTGTAGCCACAGTGGCCTTAGTTCAGCAAGTGTCCCTATGTCGCTTTAAAAGCATAAACTTCATTCTCAAACTTCTGACTGCTGTTTTCTTTGAATAACACCATTTTTACTTTCAAAAGTACATTTAATATCAAAATTACTTTTAATCCTTAAGTGCAGTAAATATCAGATATTTGCAATCAAGTAATTTTCTTGTAGGTGACTTTTAACTTTTACTGAAGTCTTTTTTTTTTGTAAAATATCTGTACTTTTACTCAAATGTGGCTTTCAGGTACTTTTTACATCCTGGAGTAAAGGTTTGATAATACCAGGCTATATAATGCTCATATGGATCGAAGTGGATACAGCATCCTCAGTGGCTCTGATCATGTATTATATCATAATTAGTGGCTTATACACTGACAAAAAATGTTTTTTCATGTCTTTACACTTGTTAAGACATTCTTACATTGCTGATCTTTGAACCACCATTCACAGCTGCTTGTTAAAGTGACCATCGCCATGCTGCTGCCAGTGTCGGTGTTCTTTCGCTGTTCTCTTTAGGTCAGTTTTTGAACCTGGTTGTCTGAGATTCGGTCCCTTTATGTTTAATGTCTGCTCATTTTTCAGCTCACATTTTGGACCAGTGAAAACTTTGACTGCAAAAAATCATCACAAAAAATGCACCACAAAAGCATTGCTGGCAAATTCACTTTTTATTCATGTGAGTGATGTTTGTTAAAAACTACATTACCCAGCTGCCTTAGTGAGAGTTCTCCGTTTCATGAGATTTGCTGACACCAACCAGTAGCCTTATCTTTGACGATTTGTCTGTAACCTATGATTTCAACAGTTTTTCTCGACGGTATACAAAATTAAATTCCGATTAATTTGATTTACATCAAAAATTAGAAAACTAGTCCTTTTCCTGAAACCCCTTCAAGGACCCCTCTTTGAGAACTGTTGAAACATGACGTCCCCTTCCCTCCACATAAAGCACACGTTCCCGTATCAGCACCATCCTCCAACTCTGCAATCATCAGCTTGCCGTAATGTTTCGCTCTCCTGTTCAACTTAACCTGTCTCAATTAATCCAGGAAGTCCCACTGAGATAAAGGATCTGCCCCATCTCGGCAGCCAATTGTCACTCTCCTGACGAATCCACTCACCTGGTTGGCTAGATTGCAATCAGTGAGGGTTGATTGAAAGGCAAGGACACAAAAGGACAAAGACAAAATCACTTAGGCAGCCTATTAGGCCTGAAATGGGTTGGCCGTTCGCAACAATACAGTAGGCGCTGATAATCTGCTGCTGATAAGGAGGAAGAGGAACGTTTGCAGGGCTCAGGGGGGCTGTCAAGAAGTGTGTGTGAGTGTGTAGAAGTGTGGTGCTGCTCCATAGATAATGCACATCCATATGGAAGCAAATTATTGCCATAGAGATTTCAATCTTCGCAGCTAAACACCTTCTTATGAGACTAAATTCCTGGTGTTGATACCACTGAATATATAACACTTGAAAATATTTGTACTTTACCGAAAACATCTGATCAGATCAGTTTAATTCTGTCTTTTTAGGGTTTAAATATGGAGTACCTGACATTTAGAAACGATATTTAAATTTCTTAATTTCAACATGTGAAGTGCAAAATAGGGTTGTTCAAATTCAGCTGTCGTTAAAGTTTAGATGTAAAATTTTGACTGGATTGGTGATTTTTGATATCTTACATGTTCAGATCTGAATTTTGTCTGAAACTGACTGAGACCATTTTAAGCACATTTTATGACTCTTGACTCATATGTTTAAATTTGAATTGGACCACATGATTCTGAGCCAATCCAATCCAGTCTTTCAGTGTGATATTGTGAACTCTACAGAGTATATATGGAAAGGAAGCCAATCATATTTCGCTCCGATCTCAATCGGCCAATCGTTCTGTTGCTTTCAAAACTGAAATCTGTTCTTGTCTCTTCTGCATCAACTGTCATGACAGGACGGTCTGCTGTGACCATGGTTCCTGTACTACACACCTGCTTTCAATATGATGACATTACAATGGGATCTAATCACTAAAAACTCTCACATTTCACTTCTTCTTCCTGCACATTACTATAAAATCTTGTATTCGCTCACTCAAATCGCTTCTCTCCAGATTGAAATAAAGTTTACAGAATTGCACAGCTTGAAAGTGATTATTTTCAAAGAGGGGAATTCAATCCACATTTTGGATTTGCTGAGCTCCAGGAAAGTGGAAAAGCAGAGTATTATTTTGACCTCTTAAAGGATGACAGGACAAACTGCCTGATGAAACTGCTCTATCGCTGCAAGCCTCTACACGGCTATACTCTACCAAAATACAATACATTTTGTAAAGGAAGGAGCTCCACTCTCTAACACCACTGTCAAAGTGGACTGAGTGTTATTGTGGTTCCCACATCTCAGACGGAGTGAGTTTCAGTCGAGCTATTCTCGTGTCAATTTCAAGAATCCTTCATATCAAATCAATAAAACCAGCTTGTTGCAACAGTTTTCAGTCAGGATCTTCAGTATTTGGATCAAGAAGCTCATGAATAATAAAGTGAGGCAACTATAGTCGTGGATGCCGTCAGCTAGATATTTATCAACATTTTGATGATTTTTAGGTAACAGACAGTTTCTCACTATTAAAGGTGCTGTGAAATTGGTTGTATTTATATTTGAGTATGTAGAATTGAGTAGCTGTTACAACAATATATGTATAGCTTACATGTGTGTGTGTGTACACATATACAATAATTGCGTGCCCAAAGTCTTAATTTTGCTCTCGGCCCTTGTTTCCTGATCACTATGGCACTTGGATTACCACCAGATTTCCATACAGTACAATACAGTCAGTTTAGCCCAAAACCTCAGTGATCTTAAAGCTTAGAGGGCCTGAGTGGAAGCCCTATAGAGGATTATGGTCCAGGTCTGAGGTCCCTTATTTTAGAAGAGAGGCCAGGAATGTTTTACATCACTAACGCTACCGTAATCCTACACTGACACGATATGCTTGTGAGCATATACTGCTTGTGAGCATGTGTGTGTGTGTGTGTGTGTGTGTGTGTGTGTGTGTGTGTGTGTGTGTGTGTGCGTGTGTATTTGTGTGTTTGTGTGTGTGTGTGTGTGTGTGTGTGTGTGTGTTTGAGGGAGAAAGAGGGCACAGTCGGTGGCTCGAGAATCTCCGAGCTTGTGTATGCATCAACAGTCAGGTGGAGGTCAACTGGGTCCGTTAACAGATGGATTGATGCAGGGATCAACGGGTCACTGTGACTATGTGTTTGTGTGTGTGTGTGTGTGTGTGTGTGTGTGTGTGTGTGTGTGTGTGTGTGTGTGTGTGGAAGAGGAGGGGGAGGGGGAGAGGTCCAGTGACCTTCAACAAATGTTTTGCAACTGATTTCTGCCTGAAGGTTAGAAAAATACTTGATATAATGAATCTGTTCCAGCATGTTCACAGTGCAGCTTCTTTGCTTTTTTTTTCCGCCACTAAGACACACACACATACACACACACACACACACACACACACACACAATATCATTTCTTTCTATGGCAGGGAATTCAATTTTTACACAGCGGAGTTTACCCAATTTCACCGTGTGGATTGCTGATGTTTCAGGGTGGCAGGAGGAGGCAGTGTGTGAGTGCATGCAGGAGGCATCTTTTTCTTCACCACATGTACAATAGCACGTGGCATTCATGTCTGCCCGCATTGATTTGTGTTGGCGGATGTGCCTTTTGTGAGAGGTTAAATCCACCGCTGTCTAATGATGCTTTCATGTTGTCTGTCTCTTCATCTCCCTCTCCGTGTCTGCCTTCAACCCTCTCGCCTCTAATAAAGAGAACGGGGCAATATGCATCAGACATCAAACGACATCAAAGCCCACGTCCTGTTTACCTCCAATGCTTTCTCTCCTTCGTGCACTCGCTCTCCTTTATTTTTGTGTGAGTTTCACAAGCATTACCCGTCTGTAGACGCTGTTTGATGTGGAGCATCAGCAAACAGTGTCTATGTGTGTGTGTGTGTGTGTGTGTGTGTGTTTTTGCATTTATACACCATGGCATTGTTCATGTCTAATATAGGCAAGTCAGTCTACAAGTCACCATTGGCAAGCGGATTCTCCATACTTGCATTGCACCTATACTGTAACTGTGTCTGGAATCATGGGTGTCCCAGTGGAGAACACCTGTGGAACACAAAACAGAGGAAAAACATGCTTTTATGTTCCATCCTTGCTGTCTGTCTGTTTTCCCTCTGGACCGGGTGCACCTGTGGTCCGTCGGAGGTCCGATGCTTCTTCATTTTTCATTATTCTGGTCAGCCAGCTCCAAATGCCATCCAAATTCATCACCTGTGACAAATCCATCTTTCCACCCTCTTCCGATTTTGCTCAGGGACATTCTGCATTTTTAACGACACACAGCGATACAATCCTTATTTTGTGCTTATATTGTGTCAGTCAGACGAACAATTAGATGTTGCCTATAGGTGCCCTTTGGAAAAACCCAAATTAGAGGATAAACACACACACACAAAATACTACATAGCAAGACCCAGAAACATGTTCTTGTGATAGTGTAATAAGATATCTGAATGAGAGATTCAGCTTTAATATGCTTGCATGAATCCAAATTGAAACATGACAAAATTATTTTTCAAATCCTCCTAAAACAGCTGTAAAGGTGTTTAAGATAGTTGCTAATGGTAACATGCTAATATGTTGACAATGAACACAATAAACACAAAGTACAGCAGTGAAAGTATCATTGCTTTTGCTGGCTTTTGGTCATAAACCAATATCCTGGACACAGTGTATTCTACCTGAGGATGGTTTTAAGTGAATTATTAAAGGATCACAAAAGATTGTAATATTGATCCTTGTAAAATGTGTGGATCAGATTTAATTTCATTAAAAAACACTCCACAATATAGTTAACAACCATATGGTTGATGAGGAAAAGGGGGAATGCCAAAGTCAGTTCAGTTCATCGTTCGTGTGCACACAATCTCTTGGAAATATAAAGTGCAATACGAAGGGGTAAACAGAGAGCGCAATGAGAAGGTTTGACAGCAGAGAAGGACTTCGGCAATTACACTCTGCTGCATCTTCTGTTTACATGTTGGCGTGTGATGATCAAAAGTGAGAGTAACGTAGATCCTCTTGATCACGCTGTGGGTTAAGATGGTGATGGGGAGGAGGTGGGAGGCACAGTTGTAGGTCTGCGAGGCAGAGCGACTGAAAAACAGTGATACTGAAGAAACACGGGCAGATTGGCGTTGTCACTTTATATAAATAACAACAAAGGGAAAGGCATTCTGACAGCCTGGGAAAAGTGACGGAGTAAACGAAAGTGCAGCAACAAAACAGCAGGATTTTCACAATGAAGAAGTGAGAGGGAAATTATCTTTATGGAACCTTAGCCAAAGCTTCATTTGTTGAAGTACCTCAGTCTGCACCAACTGGTCAACCAATCATTGGTTTTGGAAAGTTAAAATAATTGTCATCTGATTCCTCCCGTTTAGTTTTAAAATCAGAAAGGTGTGTGTCTGTTGGAGGGTGGGTTCAGAGGACTTTGCACTTTTGAAGTATACTGACAGGTGTAGAATTTAAACAATAAGGTAAGTACATCCGGGATGTTTGGGCACCCATACATAAGTAAACACGAGATAGCCTTTTGCGAGACACTAAGTTTAATGGTTGGTTTTCTTCTTATTTTGGCGATAACTCAGAGATTTGTTATGGGTTTTGTTCTCAAAAAAACACAAGTTGGAGTAAGTTTTTTTTATTCATTCATATCTTGGGGAACATGAATGTCCGTAATTTCAAAACCAGAACTGTCCACCTCTAAATAGGACTCCATAGGTATTTTTGCAAGAGTCTTATTATGACCCACAGGTACGTTTTAAAGTGACTTCTAACGGTCATATAAATAATGAGAATCTGTGGCCTTGGAGAAGTGACACAGTTCAGATGATGTCTGTATAATGTATGTTTTTCCATTTTAGAAGGAGGCAGTTTGGGTTAATGCTTCGAAGCCACACCGAACTTTGGTGCCACAAACCAGTGTTTGCTTCCCGTTTCCTTTCACGAGTCAGGACAGTTTTTTTCAAAGCGCGTTTACTGTTGCCGTGACAATAAAGGTTGCATAACTTTAAGGAAGTTGTACCTTTAACACACAACATTACTGTAGTCATGATTAACTTTACCTCGCCCTAACCAGGTGGCTTTTGTGCCTAAACTCAACCAGGGTCGCTAATTCAGAAAACATTCATGTGGGTCATATTTTAAGAGTAGAAAAAAACCCCACAATTGTCAACTTCAAGGGATCTCCAACGTTGTCAGGAGTCATCCTCTGCATACCATTGATAACTGTACCAAATTGTGTGCCAATCTATCCAGAAACCTATAAGATATTATCACTGGCGACCACAAGCTCACAGAACCAAACAGCTTACACGTTTACAAGTTTTTCAGCATCTCTCTTTTTAATTTGACCTACAGCTTGACTGTTTGACGTAATTAGCCCACTAACTGCTTAGTTAGCTCGCCGACAAATATTTGGTTTCGGTCGGGATTGGTTTGCTAAAAACTCACAACACAACAACTGGTTATTGGAACAGTTCAGATTCGCTGAATCCATTGTAACATGGCATGATGTAATCTTCGTCGTGACCGAAGCGTTTTGACAGTACCTCTTCTTTCAGACATCGAGGCTCATCCGGGGTCAGTCAGTGAATAGAAATGTCAGAGTAAAGGTGTGTGTGCGTTGGATCAAAGAGTGTCAAGGATGTTCTCAGGAGCTCAGCATTGACAAATTGTGTGTGTGTGTGTGTGTGTGTGTGTGTGTGTGTGTGTGCGCGCGCGTGCGATTGTGATGAAGGGAGGAGTCCTGCCTTCCTCCAAGGGCCTGTAACTCAGGGTTTTCATCAATCACTCCTTCCCCTTCCTCCCTTTGCTGTCCTCTCACTCCTTTAATTCTCTCTCACCCCGCTTCTACCACATTCCTCAATCAAACTAGCTGTCTGTTGGGCTTTTTTTTTTTTTTTTGTAGTTGCCTCTTCTTCCTCTATGCCCTCTAACAATGGTATCCTCATAAACTTTTTCATGTTTCTGTCTGCCCTCCCTTGTCTTCATCTTCCTTTTATCTTTATCTCTTTTTTTCTCTTTCCTTCTCTGTCTCTCCCGTCACACTTGTCCTCATCACCCTATACTTTAGCTCCAGGTGAGTCCCGTTGTGGCTGTGCGGTTTGTGCAGTGCGCTGCCAAAGCGTCCCCCGTAGCCGTGATTTATGAGTGCTTTTACAGCAGGTATGTTTGCCTAACAATCACCTATCAAGGTGAAATCCGTCCCCCCAGCTCTTCATTTCCTTAAGGACTTTTCTACGGACCCCAACTGTCATATTCAATGACCCTGTCTTTAAAAGAACAGTCCAAATAAATGCTTGTAATACAGCACTCGCACATATACCTCCACTTGTGTGCCAAATATCTTACAAATTCATTTATGTGACTGATTCGGGACACGAGGGTTTTGTGTGTGTGTGTGTGCGTGTGTGTGTGTGTGTGTGTGTGTGTGTGTGTGTGCGTGTGTGTGTGCGTGTGCGTGTGTGTGTGTGTGTGCCTGCTGTTTGAAAATTCCTGTCAATCTCAAAGTTGTTATTTCTGTTCACCAGGGTGCCAGTAGTGCCCTCCTATGCACATATGCTGTGTGATATATGAGTAATAGGTAGACACAGGCGCCTGTTTTCTTATATACAGCTGAGAGGATGGCTGCCTGTTCTTTGTTATGGCGCTGTGAAGCTGATGTAAAGCGGCAATCAAACATAAATTCTGACTTTTGTGTGTGTGTATGTGTGGAAATAGACGCTATTGTGAAATCAGCCTTCTTCTATTTGTTCTTGTTTGTCTGTTGCATTTCGACCTCCGCTTGAACTTTGCACGAGCACAAATTTCTCCCGTTACACATAGAAAAACATAAATTAGTTTTCCCTAAACCCTCAGCATGAGCTAACTCCTGAGCATTAGTAAGAAAAGTTATCCTGCTGAGTTCTCTTGCTGGCCTGGAACAAAACGCTGGCAGGGGAGGTTGAAAGAACTTCGGTGTAACGTTAGAACCGACGTCGGGGCTGGGACTGTTTTTCATTTGCATCCCTGAGTGAAGTACGAGGCAAGTGAGAGAGGATGGAAAAAGGGAAGAGGAAGAATGAGGATGAAGAGTCGTTTTGAAGGATGTTGTTTGGAGGGAAAGAGATGTAAGGATATGGCGACATCCTCCTGAGGGGTGTTCGCTAGCTTTGAGGCATCCTCGGCTCTTGAAGCGCTCACAGACATGTGCTTCATAGCACATTTAGCAGTATGTTGATATAAGTCCAGCAGCATTCACAGACTAACAAACAGGTGAGGGTAGACAGGGAAGGTGCTGCTTGTATAGAGTCATAAACTTTTCTCAGATATAAAGTTTCCAAACACTGTCTGATTTGCTATCTGCATGTGCAAATGTGTGTTATGTCTATGTGCGTTCTGTCGATGAATCCTCCCCCCATCTGTTTTGAAATGTGTGCCGACGCTGCGTTCGCTCTGCGGTCCTGTGTTCATTTCCACACGCTGCTCATATCAGGTTCTGATAGCTGTTTATATCCATTTGGTTGTAACCCGTATAGTATTTCAGAGTGAAACTGGCAGTGTGGAAAAGACATGCTTGAGCAACAATAACAAAAGACGTCACATCTGTTCTTTAAATATCACTTCTTCTCGTTGGGAAACAGTCTTTGAAACTGAGCTAATCTGCTTGGTGTTCGTCCATCGTTAGAAAAAAAAGTTTTACACCTTTTTTTTGCTATTCACACTGTTTCTAAAACATCATCCCAGTGACGAAGGGAAAAGGGCGTCAAATCAGCTGCCCTGTGAAAAAGAGTTTGTTGTCTTTTTTTTTTTCTCCCCTGCTGATTATTTTTTCAAGAAATAAATTCATAATGTCTTCGTATGGTGGACACAGCTTACCATGCTTCACTGCGGTTCATTACCAATTGTAAAGCGCTGACTCACCACTGTGAGTTATAGTCTCGGGCGGGATGGCCTGCTTTGGCCACCCGTAGGCTCTGTCACTGGTACACCTTCATTTATAAGGCAATCCTTGGTCTGCTCCCAAACTACCTGTATGTCTTCATCATGCAGAAAAGTGCCAGACAATCCTCCTTGCGTTCTCAGGACTTCTTTATGCTCGCTGTCCCAAATGCCAGAACGGAAATGGGAAAAAGGGCTTTTGTGTACTCTGCACCCTCGTCATGGAATAAGTTGCAGAATGATTTAAAACTCAAAGAACTGATACCACTTACTGCTGTTAAATCTAAAATGAAAGAAATAGAAGCAGGTTCCCAAAAAGGTCAATGTTTTTAAATTAACCAGGTTACGTAACTGACTCTTAACTTTTAGTTTCTTTTAACTTGTCTCATTCTGTGTTCTTCTGTCTGTAACTGTGTTTCTTTTGTTGCTGCCTGTCTTGGCCAGGTCTCCCTTGAAAAAGAGATTTTTAATTTCAATGGGACTCTCCTGGTTAAATAAAGGTTAAATAAAAATAAAAAATTGTCTAAAATAAAGTGTACTGAAGTATGTCTCACAGCATACTTGTTTTTCTGATTAACAGTCTAAAATCCAAAGATAATATTTACATTTATAATCATATAATTAATTAAGAGAAGCAATTTTGCGGAAAAAAAAAATCTATTCTTTTTTTAGTTAAAGAAATTACATTATATTATGCTATCATGCTAATATATCAACATCTTTATTATGGCTTGTCAGACAGGTCAGCTAAATTAAAAAAAATATTTAATGAACATGTCTTTTCTCACCAAGTTTTACATTTTAATTTTACTCTGTTAAGGTTATGTAGGAATTTTAACTTTCCATGAATAAAAAAAATGTATAATAATTCTAAAAATCCATTTAAGTTCACTGTAAAACAGATTTGTCAGTATAATCTTCTCTCTGTTTAAATCTCCACACAATCTGCATGATATAACTGTGTGTACCCTGTACTGTATTACAAGCCGCTCTCTTTGAATCACTTGAATCCACTTAGTTCACTGCTGGTTTGATTAGCTGCAGGTTTGAACGGAGTTTAATGGGCAAGTGTCAATGATCACCTGGAAAATACACATAAAATGTTTATGGACACCAATACAGAAGATTCATAGCCAGAGGTCAACAATGATTATGGTTCATCCCACTCCTGTTGAGAGGTACATTTGAGACAGACAAAAGAAAATGCAACCATCCACTCCCCTACACCTAAAAAAGAAACGGTCCAAATCTCTGAATGATCCTGTGTGTATTTGCTTCTTTCGAGCCTCGTCCCTTACATTTTTTAGCCTCTGTCTTTTTCAAAACCTGCTTGAAGCACTGAAAAAGTAAGAGAAAGCTCA
Organism: Embiotoca jacksoni; assembly: GCF_022577435.1. Taxonomy (NCBI): domain Eukaryota; kingdom Metazoa; phylum Chordata; class Actinopteri; family Embiotocidae; genus Embiotoca; species Embiotoca jacksoni. The sequence continues at coordinate 2,533,028 of NW_027185274.1, forward strand.
TTTTTGCCCAGGCTGGTCTACCCAACTAAAACCAGGCTGTTCTACTTAAGACACGTAAACTGTCGTTGTATATACAGTAAATTTAATTCAGACATTCCTCAACACATCAGTGTGACCCCATAAGGCCATGACCCCATCTGTGTCATGCCAGGGACTCCTCCTCCAGTCAGTACGAAGTCAAGGAGCCTTTCGGATGAGAAGTCAAACATCTTCAAGTCCAGTTGCCTTTGGATAACACACACCTCACATATCCTCACAGATATAAACCCATCTGTGGAAAAGTCAAAAGACTGTTGAACACTATCAAAAGTTTGTTTATCAACTAATCAATCTGCTAATCATATCATCTCTTCTGAACACAGCATGATTGTCAGCATGTGGAGTGTATGTGTGTGTGTTTGTGGGATGGTGGGAATGGGGGAGGGGGTATGTGTACACGCATGAGCAGACAGGAGTGTGTGAACATTTGTGACCCGTCATGTGTGGTCACCATCTGAGTGACTTCCATCACGGCTGGAATCTCTTTCTCTCCCACTTCGCAGCGTCACCTGAGATGGTCCTGGCCCCGCCCACTCACCCCGAGGCATCAGGTGTATGAGGGCCATTCATTACCTGCCAATCACCTTGTCAATAGCCTCCTAATCACCCCTCCCACCCCGGCCCACCCCCTCAACCATCTCTACCTTCCTTTTTCCTCTCTTTGCCTTTTAACAGGCCCCCTTTTGTTTCATCTTTTTTCATGTTCTCTGATTACTGTTGTTTTTCAATTTCATGGCCATTTCTTCCCCATAATCAATTTGCCCAACATGCCCATTACTTACTACTGTTTGCCTCAGTTGCAATTGTCTTGGAATTCAATAATCATTTTCGTCCTTTTCTGCTCCGTAATCGAGGCAGTGGAGTGTGTGAGTGTGTTTTTTTCTTCTCAGTCCAGTCGACTATCAGTCAGTCTCTCCTTGCATTGTGTTGCATTTGTGTGGGTATTGTGCGACCGCAGTGGCGAAACTGTGCACAGCTTGAGCATTGGGAGTCAAACAGGGCAGCGCATTAATTACACTTAAATAGATAAACACATGCAAGCGCGTCCACACACTCTTGTACGGGGCGGTCGCACAGGAAGGGAAACCCACACAAGGACACACTGTCTCCGTCTCCGGCATTTTAATTAAAGGCCCGAACTCCTAAATGTCGTGAAAATGACACACATGGGCGGCCCCACTATTTACAATCCGATGAATTACATTTTCACGCCGAAAACACAACACTAATAAATCACACTTTTCACATTTAATGCAGGGTCCGGTGACAAAATATGACAAAGTTTTATGTTGGGTTTTCATTTCCTAATGGTTCAGGTCTTGCCCCTCTCATTCATTCCTTTTTTTTTTTTCCCTTCCTTGTCAGCTTCCATCACTGTCCTCATCTATCCTGTTCTCCTTTCTCCTGCCTGGGCTCCCTGAATTTCCTGCCAATGTTACTTCTTCTACCTTTCCCCCCTCCTTTTCCTCCTTCTCTTCCTCCTCCTCCTCTTTCTCCTTTGTCCTCTGTTTTCTTCTTTCTTTCTTTCCTTCTCCTGCACAACACACTTCTTTTCTCCCCTCGTTGGGAATAGGAGGTAATTTGGAGCGATGTAGGTTAATGACAGCGGAGACTTGCATCGGCCACAGTGGCCTGGTGTCTGGGAACACACCCGCAATCCAGACTAGGACATCTGACATCCTCCCACTGTATGCACAGTTGAGCTCTGAGCAACCTCGTATGATCCTGTTTTAAGTGGGATGAACCTGTAACAAATGTTCCATTTTCTTAGTAATTTGCTAATAAAGCTGTATGAAGGTTGTATGTGTTCACATCCTCTCTACTGCCGCCCGACTGATACCAAAACCGAGCAGAGCACGCTGTCAGGCCTGAAATATTCATACATTTTCTATAGGTGACTTCTGCCCAGATCCCTCTCTGCAGGCTCGCCGAGACTTCCCGCCCCATCTGTCGGTACAGTATACAAGAACGCATTAATCAGACAGCTCCTGACCATAACAGACCCCCTCTTCACCACCCCAAACATCCCTCAGTTCTCACAACGTTGTTTGTCAATGTCCAGCCCGCTCTCCGGAGACAACACAAAACCCTCCTTTGTTTAATTGCCTCTTTAAGGCGCCCCGGCGATTAATAATCTCCCCGGTGGCGGTGTGGAGGAGGCAGTGGCTATAGCGTCCCCCGCTGAGCTGTGACAGGCTACTGTTTACCAAAACTCTCCCTTCTGCTCTCACCTCTCTGTCATCTTTGCTTTCTTTCCCTGTGATTCTCCCACACAAAGGGAGGCTGCTCAGAGCAAGGGAGGGAGGGAGCCCCAAGGCAAACAGAGGGCCCAGGCAGGAGGACAGAGGGCCATTGATGGCCGGCGTATTGACAGGGACACTGAAAGAAAGACAACCTCCAATGGACAGGAAGAGAAAGAACAGACAGAGAGGAAATGGTGGGGAAAAAGATGAGCGGCACGGTTATCAATTCACCCTCAGCTAAGGCGAAGTCCCTGCAGTTACTGTTTCACCAAAACTTCCAAACATATAAAGTTTCTGGGTACAAAGTGACGATCAGTTTAGAGGGGACACTAGTGCTAAATGTTGCCTCACAAAACCAGCCACAATCTCCTCAGCTCCTTTCCTTCAACAAGATTTTAGTCAGGAAAAAGAACAAACATTCACGAGGGATGGATCGAGCTCAGATGCTGCACGCCAACCAACGAGCAAAGCAATGGCAGCAGCCTGGATGGTGCCAAGACTTTTCTAAACTCCTCATTCATGTGAACAAGTATGTCATTGTAAATGAGGTGTTACAGTTGTAAATAAAGATTGGTGTGGACTTGTAGCTACAAGTATTGGTGAGAAGACAGTCATCTCTCCATGAGTATAAAGGCTGGTAAAAGACTTGATGCTTTCTACTGGCAAGAAGTGGCAGGATTTCACAGCAGCAGACATTTTCTTCATAGTGTTGACAAATGTGAGATTAACAGTTGAAGTTGCACCAATGTCCTATGTGTGTGTTTTTTTAACACATGTCTGAATGAAGCATTACCAGGTGCTCAGACTGATCTTGCAATGGGCATCGTGGGATATGATGAAATAGAATCAAGGTTTGAGTAATAGATCTGAGAGTTTGAAGTCTCGAAGACACCAAAACACTAAAACAGTGGTTTAAAATACAGTGAGACTCAGAATAAACTTGGGACCGGTGAATGAATATGAGAGGACTGAAGGCAATTTGTGTGTGACAAAAGAGTGCTTGCAATGTTCAATAGGGAAACCTGCTCCTGGAAGATGGCAATCATTCTCTTTGCAACAATTGAGAGGCAAACAGTAGAAATTCAGAGTTTCTACCAGGAATGTTAACTTCAAGTATTTGACTGGCCACTGCATCGCCTTGCCCGGTGATGTGACATTGCAGCTCCAATGGTGTTCTTCACCGACAGGGGCTTCACTCAAACTAATACAAAATAAAGTGTTGGGCAGTGATGCTGGTGGATATTTAAAATAAATTAAATGCAGTCCCAAGTGGTCTCCCAGGCTTTTTAATTTTATTATTTGAAGAAAAACTCATTCTCATTCACAGGATGTCAAATACTGCCATTACGATTCCCCTTTAGCGTCAGCACTGGGACCAGGTCATTTGATAGAGTAGAAAGCGGGACAAAGTTTGCTTAGGAAGAACGTGGTTGGTTAGCCTCGTGTGAACCAGAACCCAATTTCACTCTGTGAATTTTTGGGTCTGGCCGTCCTCCATAGGGAATTGTTTGTGGTTGGCATAGACCTCTGGTTAATTTCAACCAATCAGCATGCGCCGAAACCGGCCAACACTGCAACTACCTATGGCCTATGTCCACCAAAGTGTTTTCTCCTGAGTACAGCATATTTTTTTAAATAGTTTTAATGAACATCAGCAGCTCAATGAGGTGCTGAGCGTTTATTCTGCGGTGAACGTTCAGCAATGTTTTCCGGTTAACGAGAGTTGAAAAATATTAGCACTGCGCTCGTCACTGTTATCAGCCGTCCAGTCACATTGAAGGAGGGGCGGGACAAACACGGTTAACCACCGACACTGGTCGCTGATTGGTCCGCCCTTCAGAGTGGCTGTGGTAAACACTGTTACGCTAATAAACTTGGTTTTGGGTCCTAAACCTCGGGCACCTTGTGAAACACCAAACTGCTTTGACAAAACTGTAGTTTTTCACCTTGGGATGAGAACAGGTTGCAAGACTCAGTCAGTTCTATATTTATCCAATCAGGTGTAGTGTAGGAGGGATTCACATTGCCATTTCAGTAGAGACTTTCCTCTTAAGACTTAAAAAATACCTGCTCCAAGCAAAAGCATACCGAGGCTCTCCAGGGCACCATCTGTAGAGTCAACTCTGTGAGCCACTGGAATATTTCCTGATATGAATAATTCATGGTAATGTTGGAATTGAATGACATTGTCACGCACACGTCCGTGACTCTTGTGAGGCGGCGGCAGGAATCACACCAGTAAACATCCCCGTTGAATTGGGTGGCTGGAAGTCAGAGGGATAATCTATAGCAAATATCAGACCACGTCTCACTGTAGTTTGATCGTTTTCAGTCGATGCGTATCTGCTCCAGCATTTCACTGTTTTTGCCTGAGGCAAATTTGAGGCTTATTATCTGTTCAGCAATTAGCAGGCAATCTGCTCATTATCAAGCCAATTATCCTGCACTAATAGCATGCTTAATCAATCTCATTTTATCAATTATTACCGTTTAAGGAGGTGAGTGCCAGATAATGACGCAGTAATTTGAAGTCAGACAGAGTTGGAGAGATAAGAACTAAGTTGTTTAGACTGTGACGATGTGAAGTGTGTATTGTGTGATCGACTGCACATGTGAGGGAAGTTTTTCTTTTTTTTTTTTCTTGAGCATTGGATGGTGTGTTCTCATTGTGCAGTTTTCTGTGAATGTATATTTCTGTGTGTGTGTGTGTGTGTGTGTGTGTGTGTGTGTGTGTGTGTGTGTGTGTGTGTATGTGTGTGTGTGTCTGCATATCTGTGTGAAGTTGAGCGTGTGGAGATGAATGGGAGTCCGTGAAGCGGCAGGAGTGTGTGAGCTGGTGTGTGTTGTGCTTGTGGCGACAGCTGCTCTGAGAGCAACATTGTCCTCTGGAGATAAGAGGACAGGAGCCGCGGTCACAACTGTAAGACTTATCAAAAGGGACCACGCACCATTACACAGCTATTCCGACTGCCTAAAACACACACACACACACACACACACACACACACACACACACTCACACACAACCCATATGGACGCATGCTTGAATAGATTTGCTTGAGTATACAGGAGGACAAATTCTATATACGTACACAACCCATATGGTTGCACACATGAACAGACACGAATGCTTTTGTACACACAAGCGAATATACACACTCTCTCCCAAAAACACACTCAGTAATAGCAGACAGCCCGCTCTCTTTTCCAAACCACAGTCATTTCTACAATAACCCCTTAATTCAAGTAATCTTTGTGTTTCCCTCACACAAACACAACTACATGCACACTCAGAAACACACACACACACACACACAATGTTTCCTTGCCATTGCCCATGGATGCCCAGGTGAGATGCCCTAAAGGGGGCACGGAGGACAGGGTATCATTTTCAGAGGGGACCCACTGGCCCGTGTCGCCCTCGCCCCGCAGGGCAGGGTATAAGAATGTGTGTGTGTGTGTAATGATGAGGGGGAGAGGGTGGGTCTGGGGGGCATTAATTACCTGTGTGCTTCTCCTGCTGTGGGAGGCACAAAGGTCGCCCCCGCCGAGGGGCTAATTATTAGGAAAAGAGCTTTTTAATTTACCGCTGTCTGCTGCCATTCCAGGGAGGAAGAGAACCATGTCATTCAGCGCCGCTGCGTGTGTGTGTGTGTGTGTGTGTGTGTGTGTGTGTGTGTGTGTGTGTGTGTCGGGGCTGAGCGCTGAACAGCACCGAACAGGTGGCCCGCCGTGTGACCCCGTGACCTCCGAGGACATACACAGTTTATCTGGAGCCTTATTGTTTCCCACAATGCCCACACCTGTCAATCATCTGAGGTGGATTGAGTAACAGAGGTCGTCTGTCCGGTCAGATGATATAATATTTGGGAGGAAGGAAGTGGTGGAAGGACAAACAATGACGTTGTGTTACAATTTGTGCTCTGTGCATACAAAAGCAAAATTATGCATACAGATAGACAAATGTTGGCGTGCAGTACAGCCTTACTTGGTTGTTTTTTTCAACAGAAGACTTTTATAAGGGATTGTACAACGTAATTTAAAAGGGGAAAAGGAAGCAACATAAACGATATGTTTCTGGTCAAATAAAGTTAATGTATTAGTTATTTATTTTGAAGAGGTTTGGAACTACATAAACAACATAAAGTCAAACTAAAAGGGGAAACAGGGCAATTGGGTCCCGTTAAGTTAAAGGAACAAATATAACCAAATGAGACTCTTAAAAAGGAGTTTTTAACTAAGTTCCTACCATAACTATAATGAAAATAAAGATTTCCTGAGTAAGTAATCTAATCAAGCAGCATTACTGTTCATTTCTACGTGTGTGATCAGTTTTAAAATATAACTAAACCTGGTCCAGTTCCCAAGTATTTTAACAAACACCTCAGCAACAAATTCACATAGTTAATGCTGGTTACGTACTGTGACACCAGACTGTGAGTTTAAGTGAGCCTTCTAAGAGGAGATGCTATTGGGTTTATCCCCTCTCACACAAGCAGCCTGAGTTCTGCTCCCAACCAACTAGCCTTTTTACTTCAGCTTACATAGTGGAGCTAGTTGGGCCCCCGAGCTTAGAGGGTAGAGCGTATACTCATAGAACCTATGGTTACAGTACATAACCAATATTCTGTCTGGAATTGACTTGGCTTTTTAAGAATTGTTGCTATCGGGATAAGGGCAAAACTGAATGCCGTCAAAGCTTGACTGGCCCATTGGAGTCCAAAAGCAGGAACACGCACCAGCTACCAGACGACTGCATTATTGTCTTCTTTATCTTTGTTGTCTTTAAACTGCCAGCTGAGGAAAAAGAGGGTGCAGAACTCAGGCGACATGTGTGTTATACCGAGGAAGTGGACCTGAGGGACGGAGCCCCACGAGGATGTGAGGGGATAAACCCGACAGGGACAGCTCATAGAGGACAATCGTTATACAAAATAGAACTAACAACTTTGAGTTCAAGCTAACGAGAAGTACGTTGACGGTCTGAGAGTGTCGATCACCTCAAATGACAGATTGGCCCAGTTTATATCGTTGTCAGTCCTGAGCAGTCTCTTCTGGATTGGTGAGCCAGAATCAGTTGTCACTCCAATCAGGTTCCTCAGCTCGTCTGATTGGGAATAGGAAGTAACGAAGGGCTGCTTAACCAACCCCAAAGCAATTCAACAAAATCGGGCAGATAAAAGCCCTTAGCTCCTGAAACACTCAAGAGTAGAAAATGAAGCAGTTCAGATGTCACAACACAAGTGTCTCACACAACGTGACTGGCCCATGCCCGGTGGCATATCCGAGTTAGTCCAACATGTTCAGGGCTTGTTTGTTGTCTGCAGAGATTCATGGAGGGCTCAAATAAATCTTAAATTCAAATTGTTGACACATTTGTGAGTGCTACGGTCCTCTCTCATGGGGAATGCAAGTATTGTGTGAATTTTTATGACTTAAAAGTGTCAGCATTAACCCGGCAGTTACTAATGTTATAAAACGGGGGCCCTGGAGTCTTAATTTGGCGCAGTGGCTTGACCAGTGGAGAGGAAATGCAACTCAAACGACCTCCACATACCATTTACACCCTTATAGGGAAAACCAAAAGATAACAGGCCGGTGACCCGTTGGCTGAAGGAGGACAAATGCACTTCTCACTTACTTCCATGTTGTAATTTGCAAGCTGTGCATTGTTAGCTAGCTAGCTAGCGAGGTTTTGTGCAAAGTTTGAGGGTGTGTGAACCCTGCAGCTTCACTGTGCCTCTGTGGGTCGTTAACCTAGCTGGTGAAGGTCTTAAATACCTCAGGACTATAATTGAATTACTATTTCTACAAGCACTTTATAATGATTTCCAAACCCTGCCTAACACTGAAATCGTGGAAATCCTTATAGGAAATTAAAATAGTCCGGGTCCTTATACCTCAAGAGGGGAAACTCATCTGGGCATAATGAGAGATGAGATTATATCAGATGAGGGATAAAACAGTTAAAGCGGATTAAACGAGGACATGGTTTTTGGGTTATTTAACTCCAGCTTTACACTAAGAGGCTGCTCATTTTTCATGTTTGAAACTAATACTGTTATTGAAATGGACAGAAACGCCTGCTGCTCTACTTTTTTTACAGGAGAAAGCACTGATAATACTGCACTGCAATGTAGAAGTCCTGAGCCATCCAACATCGGTGCGGTGAGCTCAGGCTGACAGACACACACACACACACACACACACACACACACACACACACACACTCATTCACACTCACATTTGTCTCACATTCTCTTTGACACCTAAACTCACTCCATCCCACCCCAGTTCTTCGCCAGTCTTTTAACGTGCGCCACCGCAGCTGCACCCTGCCCAGCGGGTGGGGCGGGTGGGGGTTGAATCTGTGGATTTTTCAATCAGTGCCGGCTCTGGCTATGAGCTTCTCCTCTGTTTGAGATATTCTGTCAGGTTGCTTCCCTCCCAGCTCTGCCTTCCTGCAGCCTGTCAGATCCCGCTCCGTCTGTCTCCCCGCTCCATCTGCAAATGAGTGAATCCAACCGCTCACTCGCACCCCAAACCTCAATGCACCCCCTGGCCCGAAAACCAGCGTGGGTTCCCAGTTTCCTGACACACAATGATCTCTCAATTTGAGGGGAAGTAATCCATTTAGCTTGTGCACGAGGCCTCTATTTTAGTGCTTTTATCACAACATCCCACCCCACCCCAGCCTGGTCCCCGTCCCCCCCCCCCCCCTTTCCCTCCTGCCTGCACCCGCTGCAGTGTCTCATGATGTTGCAGCCATGGGTTTAAGAGGCATCGGGGCTGAACTGATCAGCACACGGCTGGTTTAGTCTTTTCAGTCAGGCTTGCGAATAAGCCAGGTCAATTTCTATTACATGCTCCGACATCTGCTGCATTGGACTGTTATTCCAGGAACGTGTATAATCTGCCCCAAATACGACATTCAAATCAGGGCTTGTTGGGGTTTCACCACAGTGTAGATTTTTGGTTCTCTTTCTCATGTACATATCTTTGTTCTTGTCTTGTTTTAGACATGTTTTCTTCATATCTTTCCTTAGAATAAAGACTGGGAAAATACACAAAAGTGTCCCAAGCAACAGGAGAAATAGTCATTTGACATTGCCTTCCAGTGTGTCCTCACCCTTACCAGCCTACCAAAGTGTATATGACCATATAAAACCAACTTCCATGGTGGTTTTTCTGGCCCGGTACGGCTTTAGTTAAAGTTTGGATAAGCACACAAACTACCTGGTTAAGGTTCGAAAAATAATCTTGTGAACCACTTTGCAACAAGTGTCCCATCAGCGGGCAGAAGACAACCTTAGGCTGGGAATCCAAACCTTGTTCAATCCCTCTCAGTGTAATCATTACATAGATTTGTGTGAAAAAATAAATAAGATGATTTCAACTACCTTGAAACCAATTTATGAAAAATGAAAGTGGGAAAATGTTGGGAACAGAGCGTGCAACCAGTGATGTCTGTTTTATTACATCCACCAAAGAGGTTATGTTTGTTTGTTTATTTGTCAGCAGGATTATGGAAAAACTACTGGCTGGATTTTCATGAAACTTGGTGGCAGTGTGTAACATTGGAAAAGGAAGGACCCATTAAATTCTGAATCATGGGGCGGTTTGCAAACCCTGCTTGCCTTAACATTTGTACAACCATCTGAAGGTCAGACCAGTCAGTAATCAGCGGGGTTCAAAGTCAAGTGTTGTTTTCTTTGCTAATTGGTCAAAGGCTGCTCTAAAAGTTTCAAACTTAGCCCAGGGTGCAATGACTGGAAACTATTCTCTATGGAGCATGGCCAGACCCACATATTATTCATGCAGTAAATTTGGCTCTGGTAACAGCAGGCTACATTTGACCTTCTAAATGCCATAAATGACTAAAGATGGTGGTAAAGTTCAGTAGTGACAAAACCTAGGCCATTCTAGAAATACAATGACTCCATAACACAACCCACATTTACAGATACCTCCAGGATACATGTGTTCTTGCCCAAACTTCATATAGCAAGCAGTCATTATGGAGCAGTCAGGGACAATCGTTTCATAGTGGAGAACCCGAACCGATCAAATTATAACATCACCACAATTGTAAATATGTCCAGACACGTATATATAATGGTTGCAGTTGCAGATTTAGTGCATATGGTAACTGTTGATTGAAAACTGAAACACTGCTAGTGATGCCCTTACCTTTTTGTTTCGGGCAAAACAAGTATGAATTGTTCTGAGAGCAATAAGTACTTTCTCTGACTGCGGCGTAGTAAGTATTGTAGAGGACACCTCGGAGCTCAACAGAGTAGAAGTAATGTTTAATGTCGGCGAGGAGAGCAACAGCAAAATCTCCTCTGAAATGAGAGCGACTGGCCGGCCCCGGCCTCTGCAGCGAAACTAACCGGCTAAAGGTGTCAAGCTAAGAGGTCACGACTCTCACACACACATACATACAATGAGACGTACATGCACACAATCCAAAGATGGGCCACTGTTGCCATGGGAACAACCTGCCAAATCCAGTGAGTGAGACGTATTTAAATGGAAATCTACGCCCCTACCCACCCCACACACACTCACACACTCACACCCCCACACACACGCACCCCACCCTCCTCCCGTGCAAAAATCCAGATTCATTTCAGACAACCCCGTTAGTCTCTCCTCGCCCCCTTTCTCCCTTGTCTCGGTGCGTTTGGCCATGGCTGGTCGCACTGCATAGACAGAGCAGCCCAGAGGTTTTTAAGCAGATTATCGAACTCACAGAGAAGCTGGTGGGGGCTGGGGTGTGTGTGTGTGTGTGTGTGTGTGTGTGTGTGTGTGTGTGTGTGTGTGTGTGTGTGTGTGTGTGTGCGGAAACTAATAAACACAGAGAAAAAAGCCTACAAAGACATTTGGGGGTGAGGGGTGAGAGAGGGAGGAGGCTTGCCGATGATTTAATTCAAATTGTCATGTTCCTTGCTTGAAACGGAGACAGACTAATTCTACTTTTAATATAGATTTACAAAAATGACACCGATCCATTTGGGGAGGATGCTGGGAGAGGACGAGACTGGAGCATGTAGAGACTGGAGTATTTGTTTAAGGATATGTGACACAGGCTAAGTGGGCGAATTAAGGTTGGAGTTTTTCCTCTAAATTTTTTCCTTTAAAGCCAGTGTGCCGTAGGGAGGCTGGGCCTGATGCTGAGGGCAAAAAATAAAGAAGAAAACAAGAGAGGACAGCCCAAAGCAAGAGGGCAAAGGGGGATTTTCCGATTCAGTTTGCTTGTTCAGGCTGAAAAAAAGGTACTCTAACTAAAACTTATAGGCATTCTGTTTATCTCTCTGTGTGGGTGTGAAAGGATCGACGTTTCATGCATGTTTGTTTGTTCTCTAGTTGGTCACGAGTGAAATATTAAAGAAAAGCAGGTGAATTAACTCTCCAGACCCTCAGGGGCCCTGATGGTTCACTGTGTTGCAATTAATTTGTAGTAATCTGATTAATTGCACATTTGTTTGGTAATATGCATGAACAAGGAAAAACGCAATGAACAAATTATGTAAATATGTAAATCCTGTGCTAGGTGGGTTTTTGTGTCATTCTATACACACATCCTTTTACCACATCATGATAAAAACAAGCATTAAATTAACTCTGAATTGATAAGACCCTTTTACAACCACACGTTTATTGAAATACAGTACCCTGCAGTATGGTTCAAATGTTTCTATATTGGGATCATTTAGTATGTGGTATCACCTTGTAAGGTGTGTTTTAGAAACTTTGGTATTTTAGATAATGTATGGTGCATTCGTAAATGCATCGGAGCCTGTAGGCAGGCACCTCGGTTACTAGCGAGTCGGGTTGCCAGGTTGTTGTCTTTGATAAATGTCACCTTGTTCTAATTAACGATAGCAGTTGGATTAAAGCAGGAAGCTTGAGGCAGAGATGAGATGCACCCTAATCAGGTCTTTCTTCAACCAGAATTTAACACAGAAAAACACAAATGGTTAGATGAAAAAGAGGCAGGGGATCCTAGCTGCAGCTGCTTTAAAGCCTTTTATAAACGGCAACTGACTACCTTTTCAAGTCCTACCATTCCTCAGGGTAGTCTGATCAAAATATCTATATGAAAACATTTCACAATGATTTGTTGGTTATAATCTTATAAACTTAGTTAGGGCCCGAGCACCGAAGGCGCGAAAGCCCTATTGTTATCAAAGGAATTATTATTCTTTTGATTCCTTACTTTTTTCACAAAGAACTGCATTTTTGGAGGTTTTATCATATTCAAAAACTCATGAAATTCAGTACGGGCGTCTCTCCCGGCGAAAAATATTGTATTTTAGTGGAGTCGCGAGTGGGCGTGGCCTAATAGCTCACTAGCGCCCCCTAAACATGTGGTGGGTGATATATTGAGAAGTTCGTTCGACTTCGTCAAGGGGCGTCGCCATGGCGATGCGGCAAAGTTTGATGTTTCGCCGTGACACAGAAAGTTTATCTTTAAAGTCAAAGGATGCTTGAAACCTCATGAAACGTGACACATACATCCGGCACAGTGAGACGATACATCTGATATGTGTTTTGCGAGTAGGCGTGGCCAAACGACTCGCTAGCGCCCCCTAAACTGCAGCCCCGACACCTAGTTTAACCTACATGTACCAAATTTATTGGACATGAATAACAACGAGATGTACAAAAAGGTCTCTTGGCATCATGACCTCAACTAAACAGGAATTCCGCCATTTTCAATTTTGTCACCATTTTTGGCTATTCACACATGTTGTACTTTAACGAAGTCTTCCTACAAATTTTGTTGGACCGACTTGACATTTATTCTGTGCACTCCTTACATGTTTGGAATTAAAGCTATCAAAATAATTAGTTTCCGTCGATTGGTGTGCCCGTGGCGTGTCGTCCGAAATATGAAAAATAGTCAAAAATTTGAAATTGTTGGAAAGATTAAAACCTGGAAACTACATGCTACTGTATGAGGGCTTTTTATACTTTAGACAACAAAACGTTTTTTTGACTTGACATGCATGGCGCCAGCAGGAATCAAACCAATGACTTTCTGACTGAGAGGCACCAGCACTAACCACTGTGCCACTGTGATGCTGTGACTTTCTTTTTTCCCTTTTGAGGACATGCTATAGTATGACCATTATGTCATGTTTTGGATGACAATGCAAAGTCATACTATAGCATGTCGTCCAAAACGTGAAATAAAAGTCATACCGTCACAGATCTTCAGGCACCAACTTTCATGAGTTTTTGAAGATGTTAAAGCTGCCAAAAAAAAGGCAATTGTTTTTAAAGAAGAATAATGAGTGAGATTGAGAAAAAAATTCAAACTGCAAGGGGGAATATGCGGACCCCCGACATGCAGCATGCGAGGGCCTGCGTATCACTGCTTGCAGTTTTAATTGAATAATAATCTTATTCAAACAATTTCTCACTTCGCATAGAAAGCCTTCATCTCAATTTTACATCTGAAGAAATACTTCACCCTTCCTCACTCAACCACCTCCTACCCAGGCACCTTGGAAAGGAGACACAACAGATGTAAGACACTGAACATGATCTATTGCACTCTCCTAACACAAACCTGCATCTCACCATCAATGTTTTAATTACTATAACAAGAGATTGCACAATTAAAAAGGCTATTTTCTATCAGTAACACCTAACTCCATGTGCTTCTTCCACAAGTCTTAGGTAGAAAACGGCAAACCAACAACAAAACACCATCTGTGTTTGTGCAGTCATTCCTACTCTATACAACACTCATGCATTACAAAATTTCAAATCTGTTTTATGTTTCCAGTCGTGGTATAACGAGGACCTTCATTACACACCTGGAAGGATAAAACTGATACTCTTTCCCTGAATCCTTCATTCACTTTCACCACTCTGCTGTAGCATCAGAAAATACAAAGCTAAGCAGTCACAGATCTCAGTTCCCTCATGCTCTCCTCGTCAATGCTATAGCCCGAGGTGTAGCTCTATTTTTGAGGAGGTATAATCTTGCTATAGATACAGTGAAACCACTAAACACAGAGGCAAAAATCCAACTTTTGTAGTGGGGTCAGATGGGGAGAAAGGGCTCGAGGGTGGAGGTCAGGGGTACCCACTTCACAATCTTGCCCCAAGGCCCCACTGGCGGGTTAATCCAGACCTGCACCTGGTCCCGGGATTTGAACCAACTACGTTCAATCCACTCTCAAAACCCAAGTGTGTGTGTGTGTGTGTGTGTGTGTGTGTGTGTGTGTGTGTGTGTGTGTGTGTGTGTGTGTGTGTGTGTGTGTATATTTATATACACACTATCTGCACGTGTTCATATGTGTGGTTATAGCATGCCTGTTAACAGCTTCAGCATTAGCCGTGTTAGCCTTGAGTAGACGCTGATAACTTGGCCCATTAGCGATAGCCTCGACCTCGTTCCTCAGGGAGTACACAGTATGGAGGATGATCCTTCTTGTTCTACCGTCTCGGCCGCCCACAGCCTCGCTCCTCAGTGTTTACCTATATATTTTACTCCGACGGAAGGAACAAATTAATCAGCAAGTGCTCTCCGTAGCACCGTGCAAATGTGCTGTTTGTGACTAATGATAGTTTGAGGTTAATTTGTACACCTTCAAATGCGTCTCCTGTGGAATGGGAATGTGTGTGTGTGTGTGTGTGTGTGTGTGTGTGTGTGTGTGTGTGTGTGTGTGTGTGTGTGTGTGTGTGATGCCGGAGTGCGTACACCAACTTGCTTATGTTACATTTACTGCACTCCCCCGGGCTAAGAAAGTGCTGTTACTACAGAGGTATTAATGAATCACTTAGCTCGCAGTTACAGCTGCTTCAGCCCATATAAATAGATACTCCAGCCTGTTTTACATTTTAATACACGTCATTTACCCTTTTTTTTTTTTTTTTTTTTTTTTTAACCTACCACAGACTTACATAAAGCACCTCAGGGCCCTTATTCTCCAGTACTATGTATAAAGTATCGTCAGTCAAGCATCATTCAGCTCCATGACTCAGCATATATGCAAATGCTGCCGTATATAGTTAGTGTGTTACTTACAAAAAGTGGCTCGCATATAAAAAAAATAATGGAGACAAAACTAAAAAGGACAAATGAAAGGTAAAGAAGAGACAATTTGTAAATGCACATATTTAGACGGATATACGTACAAAAGCATATTTACAAATATAAAAATCAAGGAATAGTTTTGCCAAAAGGAAAGTAACTGGTCAGCTTAGCCGGCGTGTAGAAACAGCTAACCTGGCTCATTACTTAACATCCAGTATCTAATTTGACTTGCTTATGCTTAAAGTCTCCCTGAGAACAGTCTGAACAAGGAAAACCAACCTTTTGTTTTAATGCCCCATCAACCTAAAACAATCTTCAATGTACTTTAAAAATCAATTCATTGCTATTGTACGGCCAATTTAAACACAAATCTTCCTGCCCAAACTTGTAACTGTTTTAACGGATGTTATTGGTGCCTTGTCTGTATATTATTTGTGTCGTGCCCATTCATGTTGTTTTAACTAACTTATTTCTATTGTCTATATTTTATTGTTTTCCCTACTTTGTTTTATTGTCTAGTTCTATTATGCTTATCATGTGTCTTTTTATTTTATCTTTTATGTTTTGCTTAATGTAATCTCGGCATCACTGAAAATCAGGTTTAACCTCAATGTATTTTGAGAAGTAGATCAAGTTTGAATGAATGAGTAAATATGTACCAAATGTCAAATTCTTACTGACTCAGTGCTCATTTTTTACTACACCAGCGAGTCCTGCACCTCCATGGAAACAGCACCATCCTGGCTGGGAGAACTCAAAAATGTCTTTTGCGCAGTATAACACAGTTATAAAGTCGTTGTAATGTAAGTGGTATATAAAGTAATGTAATGGCAGAAGAGGTGGGGCTTCACAGGTGATGCATATTGATTTATTGCCATTTTTTAAACCTCTTTAAACCTCTTTCTGAGCTCCACCCTGCAGTTGAGTCAAAAATTTGCAGATTTGTGACTTGGAGTTATTAAAACATTTCCAGTTTCGCTGAGGCGTGCGGTATTTTAGTTTTTTTCTCACAGAATCTGAATCGTGCAAACAATTTATTTTTGGCAAACTTTTAAATGAGACATGTAGAATTAGTGATTTTGATGAAAAATCCCTATAAAGCTTTGATTTGCTTTTTTTTTTATTTTACAATAATTTCTATTTTTAAAGTTTTTGCTGATGAAAACTGAAAAAAGCATGCCTTAATCCATTCAAAATCAAAATGTAGGGATGCTTACTTGTCATGTTACAGGAAGTTACAGCCTATTCTACCTTTTTTTTTAAGCAAAGCTAACAGACTGCGATCCACAGCTTTGCTGCAGACATGAGACTTGTATCAGTCTTCTCACTTCACTGTTGGCACGAAAGTGAATAAACAAATGCTCCTGTAAAACTGCATCCTTACGCAGAGTTTGTATTAGATCACCTCTCCTTGACAGCAGTGTCACTCAGTGTTTTTTCATTATAGACCAGCACCAGATTTATGAGAGCAGATACCGGTACCCAGCGTGACACGCTGCTGAGCTCATTATTTAGGCGAACCCCATTTAATATGCATAAATCTGCATATGAACTACAGGAAACTTAAACTTGTATGACCTCATATCACTTTCCCAGGAGCGTCTGACTGGATTTAGTCAGCTGAATGACATTATGTCTGCCTCTGTATTTGTCAGTGTAAAATGATCATCATTATGTCACTTGATCTTGAATGCTACGGTGGGATGGTGTTAAAGGTCTGTAGGCGTTTTATTGACGCTCGTTGACGTAGTGCTACTGTACCAAAAAGTCATGCTGAGTGCATCTGTCACAGAGTTAAAAGTGGATCAAGGGGACGGGAGGAGACAGGGAGACAGGTAAACATCTGAGCCACAGACAAAAGGAAAGGCATGCGAGAAAGGATGCTTTGTGACTGATTTGATTTGAACTATTCCAACCCAGATTGCTCAAACTAACCAGGAGAAAATAGAGCAGTCTCGCGGTTGTCTCAGTAACATTTCCCACAGCTTTGTTGTCTTTCCAGACCTTTTCCCCCCAAAATGATTTCCCCCCATTATAATGCACCCCTGGGTTCTGCTGTGGATTCAGTGTGTAAGATGTTTTCATGTGTCCCCTGCCAAACGCTCGCTCTCTGCTGAGCATGTTAACGACCACCCCAGATGGACTGCATCACTTCCTCTGAGAGCAGCCTGCGACCGCTCAAAGCGAGAGAGAGAGAGAGAGACGGGCAGAGAGACAGAAAACAGAGAGAGAGACAAAGCAGTGCTCGCCAAGCGGGGGGGGTGGGGGGGTTCACTACATAGTTTTCCAATTCATATCACAACCTTGCAAGCTTTTGATTAAAACTAACATGCAGGAGGTGGCAATGTTCACTGTGCCCCCCCCCCCAAAAAAAAAAGCTCATGTTTATGACACTGCATTGGTATTACTGCACAGTTTCCAAACACTACAAACTGCAGTGGAAACAGTTTTATACTGATATCAGAATCTGACAGTTTCCCCAAACAAACAAATACACCGACCGCATATATGTTCCAGTTACTAAAGATTGAACATTTTCATTAACTGGTTAAGTCTTGACAGTTAAAATCATCTCCATGGTTTGTTTTATTAAATTAGTCTCATCTGGGATTCAGCGATATTGCTAAAAGGAAGGCAGACAATGCAACAACACGAGCAATCACCCCTTATTACTGGCTGTAAACGGTTCCCCCTTCGTTAGCCAAACTAATTTATTAGAGAAAATGAAGTCAACACTGATTTTATTAAACAAATTGCCAACTGGACAAAGATGGGAAGGCTGCTTTGTCATTTTATTTTTCATTCTAAAAATGAAACATAAAGATGATATCAACATCATAAACATGCACACATTAAAGGATGGAAAAAAAAGGGCAGCCAGGAAGAAACAAAATAAATGTATTACTACAAAATCTGAATTATCTTGACTTTAAGACCCCTGTTATTCATTCCAAAGTTATCCTGTTAACGAGCACCCTGTATCCTCTCTGAGATGTTGCACCTTTAATGTAAGCCAGAGACATTTGCAGATTTGGCCGCTTTAACTTTGGACATTATTTACCCTTGCAATCCTATTTTCAAAGGCAGCAGTCTCTGTCATATAATTTAAGCCACTCTGCTCGCTCAGGCCTATGTGGGCTCTTCAAGTTACGTAGAATAAGCCTGGCTGGTACAATAAAACCTGTTACTGCCAGTCCACACTCTCTGCTTTAGTAAGCCCTGGTGGTGCAAGAGATTTACCCCCTCACAGACATAATTGCGGGGATTCTGGTAGAGGTTGTTTGAGCCAGGATAAGCTACTTTGAAAGAGTTCCTATGGTAAAGCTATAAGCTACTCCTCATTGGAAGGAGTTAAACTACAGAAGTGCTACATTTTTGTTTAAAAGCAACTCATTGATCACATCAAGACATACAGTGTGCCGTGTTGGGGTAGACAGACAGACAGACAGACAGACAGACAGATAGATAGATAGATACTATAACAGTAAAAAATATTAAATATAAAAATGCACAGCATATACAATAAAATAGAATAATTAAATTAAATTAAAACTAACTAAACTAAACCCTGGTGGCCTCAGATTCAAGGTGCCAGTTTCATGTCGTTTCTCATCTTTTTCACCCCTCATTTCCTCCAATCTCTCAGCATACAATGTAGCATGTCTTTGTTGCGGCTTTTAGTGTTTGACTAGTTGACCCCACCTGCAGCAGGAGGTCAAAAGAATACAGCAGATGGCAGACGGAAACTGACACCAGATCAGCTCCACATAGCTGGGTCCTTTTGGGGACAATTGGATCTCTCAAACCAGACACAGAAGACGTTAATCATGTCTTCAAGTGAAAATGAAATGTAGAAATACAAGGTGGGACCAAAAAGCTCAGAGAGGAAAAGCAACAACTTTTGAGGGTAGGAATTCCAACTGATGTCACTTAATGAACACAGTACCTGAGTTACACTCATTTTTGTGACCACCGGTACATTCGTATTTGTGATTTCGGAGCTGAAATGTGAGCAGAGAGTACACATCAAATCTTGCGTTAAATGTGGGAAATCATCAACAGATACCCTTGAAATTCTTCAGAAAGTCTACAGCAGGGAAGCAACGAGCCGGGCGAGGCGTTTTGAGGGGGACTGCTGTTCCAAGAGGAGCAGAACGTCACTGTCCAACACTGTAGAAGACGCGTCATGTCAGGAGCGCAAACAGGTAGCTTATCTGTGACATTTGCAGGGTTTTGAACCATGAATTCTTCCGCCAGCGTCAGACTGTCAACGCCGAGTTCTACTGTGCAGTTCAGAGATGTCTGACGGAAACATTTGGCTCACACAACCTGAACTGTGTTTTGATGGCACTTGGGTTGTCTAACAATACAACAATATCTGTTGACAATAATTTCTCACCCGCAACAACACAATCGTCGCTTCCCACCCCCTAACTCGCTGGATTTAGCTCCCAAAATAAATTTCAAGGTGAGGGGACCATGGGAAGCATGGCATGAGAGCTGGGATCGGTGTCGCCCTGCATGCGAGAACTACTTTTAAGGGGATGGTGGCCTGTTGTTATAGGTGCACAGTCTATGAGCTTTTTGAAACCACCTCGAACAGCACTTGGACTACTTGCAGTAGTCACTGGACAAAATTCCCTGCTATGTTGGAAACATGGTCATATGATTTTGAACATTAACATCAGTAAAGTTACATGTAGCAACACAACTCATCAGCAATGTCTTTTGTGAATATAACGTCATCAAATGTTGTGGTGATAATAATAATAACGAAGAAGCGATGGCCTAAATGATGAAAGTACAACCCAACTTATCACCAGTATTATCGGCATTTTGGTATTAAACATAACAAAAAAAAACACCCTTTTCCCTTCCCAGAACCCCAACAGTAAAAAGTAACATTGCAGGACCTGGACTGTCACTGAACATTCTCCACCTGGCCGCCACCTCCAACTCCAGACACCCCCTGTTCACAGCTGTCAGGCCCACAGGGGAGCACCTAACACTGGCCACAGTCACTCAGGAAACTCCCCGGCCTCAATCTTTGCCTCTGGGCCTCCAACTTTGCTTTTCACTCTGATCTTCACGCCAGGATGCAGTTGGATGGACGTCAAGGTGGAGGACGGCCAGCCTCCAACTCCCCGATCCTCTCTCCTGTCCCGGGAACCTTTTGGATGGATATCATACCCCTCAAACAACTCCCTTATCCTCACCCTCCCTCTGGCTCCATCCTCATATTTTACCTATCACGTGGGAAATCTTTTCAGCTCTCACTCCGAGCCCTCCTCTGTGTTGGACCTGCTCTCTACTTTTAGCGTTGTGGTGTTTGTGGTCTATTTTGTCTGAATCAATATGTGCAAACTGGAGACTAGATTGGATCATTTTGACATTTGGATCTGTGTATATTTATGTGTTTTTCTGGATGGCTCTCCAGAAGGTCAGAGGGAGATGTGGTTTCATGTTTAGTTTGGATCCAGTCTGACAGTGATTTGCTCGGCTTCTGCTACATCTCACATTGTTGTAATGTAATGGGATGTGAGCCACAAGGTCAGCTTGCTCTATAGCGCTTGTGTGTGGGTTTGTATTTTTTTACATTTCTTTTTTTGTATTTTTTTTGTCTGCCTGTATTTCCGTATGTTTATGACCATGTTTGCGTTGCTTTCTCACTTTGTCTCCCTGACCCTGTGCGTTTGTTTGTGTGTTTGTGCACTTAGTGTTTGTGTGTGGTTAGTTGAGGTTGATGAGAAACCCAGTGTTTGGCAGGGGAGTCGTTGCGGCTGCTGCTCTGTTTATACAAGTTTCAGGCTTGGTCTTTATGTAAAGCATACTGTCCTCCACTGGCCCTACAAACACGAGCATACACACACACCTCTGCAGCTTTCATTTTCACATCATTCACTATTGTAAAATTGTGATGTAAAACCTCAGTTAAAAGCCAGTCGGATCACAGTGAAGGAGTTAGAATTAATCAATCTCGTAAAACCGCTTATGCTTCACTCGACCGCAGGCCTTAGTCAGCAAATGAGGCACTCTGTTGTTTGTTTGATTCCAGACAGGCCTTACTGAAAGATTGAAAACAATTTAACATCGGCTACGTAATAAATCCCGTTTAACTTCTCTAACTAATTAAGAGATGGTCAAGTCTGGGTTCAAGTTGCCTTCAGAATAAGAGCAATTCTCAAGTCAAAATTTTAAAGACACAGTTTGACTTCAGGATAAGGATGGAGGTTCGGTCTTAGATGCATAAGTTTGGTCAAAATAAGGAAGGAAGGAAGGAATGAAGGAAGGTAACAGTAAAGCAAAGTAAATAAAAATGCACATTTCTGCATACCTTCAGGTTTCATTTCTTACACAAAAATAAATATAACCTTTAATATAGCACTTAATAATCATCCACACATGTATCATAATTAAAGATGAGTTCATCCATTACTTAAAGGCTTATAAATTCCTTATGACTGAACATTATTATAAAGTTTTAGCCTGGAGAGTGTCTGGTTAAGGAGAATTATATTTTCTCTTGACATTCAAATCTGCCTACAACTGGAGTTTTCTTTCCTTCGCCAAAACACACATTACTGTCTGTGTTTTTCCCTCTCTTAATATTTACATGCTGTAAAAGTGTCAGTAAACACCTTGTTTGGATCGCTGTATTATCCCAACACCCCATTACTGACTCTGATGTTTTACTTACTATGCTGCCCGTCGCCCGGCTGGATTCACACGACAAAGCTAATTTCCATTTCAATGCAATTTTCCATTTGCACCATTTGCATGACACCAGATGCATCAATGGACTTCAACATTTGATTTTTTTTTTTTAGGTGTTGGATCATTGTATTTTAGTCTGAATGTAGTCCAAAACTAATATAAACAGTTTCTCTTTCGCAATAAATTTCTCATTCCAGGCTTCTTTTTTTTGGCAGCTTTTGGCCATTTCAATTAATTTTGCAGATTAGACAAAGCTATTGCTTGTTTGGACTGCTTGTAGTGGACATTTGGAAGCACTGTTTGTGTACAAAATAAATAAATAATAAGTCTGTGTTGTTTTGGAGCCAAATATCTAGATGTGATTAATCAAATAATGTCTGTGTCCTTCATTCTTGACATTTTCTGGTTGCTAAGTCAACCTTGTGTTTTCCATTAGGTATGTCAAAATATTAAAAAGATGAACATTAAAATAAAGCTCCTGAGAAAACCTTTATAATTCACCACGGAGACTGAGAGAAAGCTCCTGCTGAAAGTTGAGCCGTCTACAGTTTAATGCTGATTGTATGGTGCTGCTACAATTTCAAAGCAGGCAACAGAGTACGTAATTCAAATTATCAATGACACAAACTGCCAGCAGCACACACTGTCTCTAATGAATGCAGAACAAATGAACTGATGGTTCTGTTGTTATACATATTCCAGCGATGATGACGGGCAGAACTATTATGTCTTCATCAGCAGAGCCAGAGATGCAGCCTGAATGTTAGTTGTGGACCTCATTTTATTATTGTGCAGTACAAATGAGCTGGTCTGTTGAGGCTGCAACACAAAGTGCCAGCTTCACATTGTAATCAGTGTTATTGTTCAGTTTTGATTCATTTTAGTGAAATTCAAGCATCCAAAGCATTGCTGTCAGTGCACAGACATCACTGTGGGCTAACTAGAACATTTTAAATATCAGAAATCATAATGGAGAAAGTAAGAGACATTTTTCACAGCAGTCTTTAAGACCTGTCAAACACATGTGTAACTAATAACGTTACTGCTCCTTTGCTTTGCATTAGTTCTTAATATTATGAGTCCAACTCTGGCTCCAACAGACTCCCATTTAAAAAGCTTCAACATCTCCCATGAAATATTAAGTCAGTAAAAAAATTTTTCCACAAGTCACTTCTGATCCATGTTCTGGTGGTCCGTTTAAGAATAATTTCATCCTCAAGTTGTCCAAATACGGTCACTTCTGGCTCCAACAAACCAAAGTAGCGACAATTGAAAAGGCGAAACTCAAGGGTTTAAAACGCCAGTTCACACACCAGTGGGTGATGTCATGGTTGCTTACCGCTTGGCTGTGACATGTTGCATCATTGTCCTTTCAGATATCCATTTACGACACCACTTTGACGAGGCTGACTTTGATTCAGATTAGCGTGAGACTGCAGCAGGACACAGCCTTCAAAGATTGTTGTAATATCATAACAGTAATTTTGTCTTCATTACTGAGACAAAAAAAAAGAGCTTTATTTGCTTTGAAATGCTGTGCAGGAGACGGTTTTAGGTTGTTGAGGAGATTATATAACTACAGTAACAATCTGACCAACAGTCATATAGTCTGTTCATTCATAAAGCTGCATGGACTAATAAATAAATATCTAACAAAGCACTTTACAATCAGCATAATAGCAAATACGAATTAGACAAGACTCCCAGTCAGTCAGTGCTTTTGGGCTTTTTGATTTTATAATCTGTAATAAAGTTAAACAATTAAACTGATGCAGTTATACTGAAGGAACCGGGGCGAACGTCCCTCAAGCTCATGATGGTCATTAATTAAGCAGGGCTGAAGTGGGACATAAGAACCTAATACGACTAGCACATGAAAACAATTAAAGCTGTGGCAATTAGTTGGTTAATTGATTTACTGATGAGTATTACAACTATTACTTTAATTAATTGTTCTTCAAAACTGTTGTTTTTTAAGCCTCTATAATATAAAATATATTCTCTCCTTTATGTCATATTAAACTGAAGATTTTGTGGGCTTTGGACTGTTATTGTCTCTGACTGGGACAAAAATGTTCTGTCACTATAGTCTAAATAATGGATCAATTGACCTAGAAAAATATTGAGCAGATGAACTGATGAGTCAAATAAATGTTAGTGGCAGGCTTAAACACAATGCGCTCCCTGGAGGTGTTCTCTCAAAATCCATCAATAAGCCTGTATGCTATATGATTGTAATGGTATCACAAGTAACAATCATGTCGGTTGATGCTGTGCATGTTGCACCGGTTAGTATTTTAAATGTAAAATATGTGGAGGAAATGTAAGAACTGAAAAGCCTAATGAAGCAATTGGACAGGTAAAGGAAATGTCAATAGAAATGCCCATTATTACTCAGACAAACACAGACTTAAATGTTCAGTTTTTAGGCCAGCAGCGGTCAGTCAGTCTTGGAGCCTCAGCTCATGAATCTAGAAGTCACTTGTCTGAATGACAAAAAAGTAGTAGACAATAAAGATGGATGATAAAGATACCGAGTCTTAAAAAACAGCTGAAAGTTAGTAGCCTTTAAACTCCTCATTCATAATGTTGATTTGAAGAAACACAGTGACTCAGTGAGGCTCAGCCACCATAAATCTGCCCCCGACCACGTCTGGATTAAAACACAAGTCCCAGTTGAAACCGAACTGGCGTCCGCCCCACTTATTAAAAACGAGCCGCTTCACTTCATGAAGCAGCCGTGTGCTCAGTCATGTAATGGTTCCCCTTCCCTCAGAAGAAGCTGCTTCCTCCTCCTTTTATAAAGTCACCTTCCCTGGCTCCGCTGCTCACACACCTGTTTGTGATCGACTCTGATTAGCAGAGTAATGTTTCGCACCTGTGCCGCTCGGCCACACTCAGTCATCCGGCCAATCAGGAGCAGAAGCAGTAAAAGTCAGCCTATGAGCGACGGAGGCTTGTAAAAGTCGATTAGACATGAAAGGAAAATGGAAGTGGGACTGATGGCGGCCCTTCGGGGGAGGATTTTGGTGAAAGGCTTTCAGAACAGGACAGCTTGGATTTATTCCAGTGGTGAAAAAGATACGCAAGATGGGACAGATAAGTGTTTTGTCAGCTGGATGTAGCTGAAAACATGATACTTGCGAGTAACTTACAAATATCACATACTTTTTCCTCTGGTGTGTGTGTGTGTGTGTGTGTGTGTGTGTGTGTGTGTGTGTGTGTGTGTGTGTGTGTGT
This sequence comes from Embiotoca jacksoni, assembly GCF_022577435.1. NCBI lineage: Eukaryota > Metazoa > Chordata > Actinopteri > Embiotocidae > Embiotoca > Embiotoca jacksoni. The sequence goes on from NW_027185274.1 coordinate 2,558,320, forward strand.
GTGTGTGTGAGACGTGTTCAAGGACTGATGGAGTGACAGTTTTGTTACAAGATTCAGTTTGACTCATCTAACTGGACAGTATGAAATACAGACACACTATCATTACTCTTCATTAGACCTTCACCCACACAAATGGATAAAAAAAGGAAGTATATACACACACACACACACACACAAATACACAAATGTACACACACACACACACACACATTCCCTCCTTTGATGAGATGATCTGACCATGCAGAGTTCTTGCTCCCACCCTTCTCCTCCTCCCTCATTTCCCATCATCCCTCTCATCCCCCTCAGGGCAGGTTCAGGGTGAGGTCGGCATGAAGAGGGAGAGGATGGAGAGATGAGAATGTGAAGTCAGCAAGCAGCAGCAAGCAGCAGACTAATGAAGTGCCCGTCTCCCGCTATAAACCACACCCGACAGATTCAGCCAGAGGACAGCCGTGCTGTGTACGAGTGGGTGTGTGATTATGTATGTTTGTTGTTGCGTTTGCATCTTTGTGTATGTGGGTGAGTTATGTGTGGGTCCATCGATGGACAGTGAGATACAAGGGAAAATGGTACAGTAACAGTAGGCTCAGGCTTTGATTTAAAGGCACGAACATGCTGTCATTGGAGTGTTTGCCTAAATGAGGACCAACGGTTGAACGTAAAAGTTAATTTGTGACCCTGAAGATGACACTCGGTGTCCACTTACAAGCTTTTCCCAGAGCTTTCTATCAAACTTCATTGTCAGATCATTTTTTCACTGATTATATTGAATTATAAAAGCATATCTAGACAAAAATTTGAGGTTGTAAATCTTTTCATATGTCTCTTTGTTGTCTGTAATCTAACTCAGAAAATCACACAATGTATTGTCATAAATATGCAGACGACACACCGATTTACCAAGAAATGTCACCAAAGTGACTATGATCTCATTCAACCTTTCAAACCAACAAATTAGCACAATTTCACAAATGTTAAAATGTTAGAGACCACAAACCAAGCCAGTAATATCAAATGTATACATTCAGATCAAGACAATGATTAACTTGGTTTACTGCTACCTTCAGAATATGTCAACAAGTAGCTTATATATTTTTATCTATAGAAATAAAATGTCATCTCAACTAAATATGTCTTTATAAACAGTCCGTGAGACAGCTGCAGCTGATTCAGTGTGCTGCTGGCCATCGACGTGGATCACACCACTCAAGCTCTCATCTTTGCACTAATGCATGTGTTGGTTTATGATGCACAGGATTATGTTATGTATATGAGGTATGTTGTGTTTTTTAATTATGAGTGTGTCAGAACATCTGCTCCAGGTCTCCTTACTGTCCCCCGGAGTCGAAACTAAACACATAGTGGAAGAATTTAGAACAAGAAGCCTAATTCCTTGTGTGTGTTTACGTGCTTGACCAAGAAAGCTGAACACAAAACCATGACAGCCAACAAGGGTTCAAATATGGATGTTGTTGCAAAGAAACTACAGATTATATAAAGTGGATTCCCCACTTACACTTTTAACCCGACAGCACAGAGGATCGACAGAGTCACCACAGATTGAAGGTGGACACCCAGGGTCATATGTCACTAATTCAGTGTACGACCATATGTGAAAAATCGTCACCATCTCTTCTTCTGTTTCAGAGTTATGGCATTTAATAACGACCAGAAAAGTGTTTTTACTGAGCTTTAGGATGTTACAGTGCAGTTGACCTTTGACCTTGTGGATGTACAACATCATCAACTTTTATCCTATTAGATATTTACGAGAATTTTGGTCATAATTAGCATACTAATTTTTGAGGTCAGTAAAGTCACTGAAAGCTTTGACCTGAACATTTAATTGGTTCATCCTTGACTCCAGGTGAACGTTTGTGCCAAATTGAAGTTCCTTCAAGTTGTTTCTGAGATATCGCGTTCAAGAGAATGGGACTAACGAACGGATGGACGAACCTGAAGACATACTGCCTTCCATCAAGCCTGTCGTCAGCGTGGACGCATGAATATTAGAGAAACTGATTGAAAAAAAACAAAGTAGTTACACTGTCTGTGAAAGTTGTTACTTTTCTGATCGTGCTTAAGGATGTATAAATCATAAATACGTATTATTTTTCCATCCAGCAGGGATGGAAAAACAATCATTTGAAAACATTAAATGACATTTTTATGTGAACATGCTCTTTGGAATTTCTATGTATTTGCATAAACTGTGCCAGTGCAACCACACACACTAAAAACTCCTGAACTGTTGAAAGAAGCAACATAAGCTAATAATTTCAGTAGAAAGCCGAGGAGCGGTTCTGATATCTTCATCTTACTAACAGTGAACAGATGCAGAGGATCGAGGGCAGGGAGCGGAGGCATTTCTAAATTCACTTCTTATCATATTCTGGCAAAATTGAACGCTAACAGAATATGACTTGGAACAAAACATTTGGACCACTTGAAGTGTGCTTGATGTGACTTGCCAGATGCGTGAATGGCTTTCGATATGATAAGATTTGTTCTCCTTGTGTGTTCAAGAATTAAATAGATTCATTTCCCCAAGCCTGCTCCCGATCAGAGAAACGAAAAAAGAAGAACTCTCATTGGAGACATTACAACTGAAACACAAAATTTAATTTGCAGTCTTTTTACAACTGATGTTTCTGAAAGAAGAAAATGTCAGATTTTCCTGATTTTGTTGCTATGGAGAATTCTTTACTTCGCTACAAAGAAGAAATAATATGAAAAGATCATCTGCTTCTGTGTAAAGAAAGAGAAACACAGGAGCTCATTCTGCATATTTCTCCATCAAAAAGAAAAGGAAAAGCCCCAGAAGGGAGGTGATGGAGCGCAGAGATGGAGAGCGAGGCAGACAAGGAGGAGGGAGTTAGAGGAGTGGAGGGGTGGATCTCACAGCACTAGGTGCTTTGGAAATTTACAGCGTGTGGTCCCCTGCTCTAAACGCAGATATTAAAATCATTACCGCTGTGTGTTAGCATAAGCTTTCCTCTGCTGGAGCCAAAGGGCTGTGTTTTATGGCTCTTTTATTTAGTAATCCACAGCGGTTTCTATGAGGCACAGTTTCCCCTCCCAGCCTCCTGTTCTAACTGCGTTTCCTTTATCAAAGAGGGCCATTGTGTACTTAATATTGAGTTTATAATCCAGTTATCAATCCTGGCACCGGGGGAAAAGCACACACTTAGTTCTGAAGGTCAGCTGACACAAATAGATTTCGAGACAAAACAAATAAAGTTTGAAGGAAATAATTTCAGAGAAAGACCCAAAGTTGCAGGCGTGTACTGTATGTTCAGTGCAAAGAAAAAAAAAAAAAAAAAAAAAACGTATGCGCACACATGCCCAGACACCTTGTCCTCAGTTTAACAGCCTTGTAAAAATTACAAATAAAATACAATGAATTTAGAGCCCTTATTGGTGTGTGTGGCTGTGAGATGGCGGTCATCCGATATAAGCAGCGGCGTGGCCTCTGGGAGCGAGCGGCTCCGTGTATCTGGCATTCCTCTGCAGGTTAAACACTAAGTCAACGCTATGTTTTGTGTCAGGCCAGAGAAATTCATTACGTCTTATCACACTTTCAGGTTTCGGGGTCGGCAACAGAGCGTAAACCCACACATGCACTCAGTGTTTATTATCGTGCACTTACATATTATTACAGTCCTACGTTTTCATAACTCATGTACGGGCCAAAGGCCCGGGCTGAAATTCTGTGTTTATTAAACAGGCTGCTTTGCAGGAGTATGCATGGAAAACTCTGCTGATATTTTCGGCGCATAAACATAAGAGGCACAGTGGAGAGAGAAGAAGAAAAGCAAGAGAAAGTCATGGGATAAATCGAAAGGATTCCATAAACCAAAATCAAAAAGACAAAAAAAAAAAGCATATTATGTTGTTCAATAAGTGCTATCTTATCATGTGAGTCTGTTTGTTTGTTTGTTTATCTGTTTATTTGTCTTGGGGTTTTTAAGGTTTCCTGCATCACCGTAACATAATACAATAAATATGAAAAAGGTTGACAGGGTTGATTATACAAAGTGACAGGGACTCTTCTGCACTGACCAAAGATCCAAACCCATCCTGTGGTTCAGAAGTGTGAACCCGTTGAGTGGTACTCAAAAAGTCCTTGAAACTAAACTAACTTCAGTCATAATTTGTCCGTGCCTTTCATAGAAAATAAAAAGTTAACCACTGTGGTTAAGGCTCACTTTAGGCAAAAAGACAAAGAAACGAAAGAAATAAAAGAGACAAAAAAAACACTTTGTGATGGAGAAAGATCATTGTTTGGGTTAAAATAAACAAAATGGTAAAAGTTCTGGAAAAATTGTCTTCATGGTGAAAATAACTTAAAAATACAGTAAGTGATCTTGTTCAGCATATTCATCCATTTTCTGCTGCTTATTCTGGGTCGAGTCGCGCTGGCAGCGGGTTGGCCACGTTAGCCGAGATGTCCCTCTCCCCTGGAACATTTGCCTCTTCCTCTGAGTGCATCCCATGGCATTCCCAGGCCAGATAGCATTTATAATCCCCCCAGCTTGTTCTGGGTCTACCTTGGGGTCTCCTACCATTTGGACATGCCCAGAAAACCCTCCAATTGAAGGTATCCAGCATCCTAACCAGATGCCCAAACCACCACAACTGGCTCCTTTCACCTGAAGGAGCAGCGGCTCTACTCGGAGCTCCACTCAGAGCTCCCTCCGGATGTCGGAGCTCCTTAGCCAATCTCTAAGAATGGCCACCTTGCTGAGGAAACTCATTTCAGCTATTTGTATCTGCAATCTCATTCTTTTGGTCACTACCAAAAGCTCATGACCAGAGATGAGAGTCGCAACATAGGACGACTGGTGAATCGAAAGCCTTGCCTTTCACCTCAGCTCCTCCCTTATCGAAATGGTTGGTACAGTGTCTCCTTACAGCTGATGTCACAGCGATCTGCCTGTACATCTCTTGTTTCATCCTTCCCTCACTTGGGGCAGGAACTCTGTTCTCTGTTCCTCTTAAAATCTGTACTGGCTGTGCTTACATGCACAGTAGGTTCAAGCCTAATTGGCATATAATGTTTACAGTACGTAGACAAACCCGATCCAGTGTTCAGGTTTCTAATAATCTGTGTGCACTTGTGTCTTTGATTTCTCACCACTTCAGCCACTATGAGTGTTCAGGAACCTGGATGAGGGTATTATGCTGGTTTGTATTGGAGATAGCAAATCTAGGTCCATACTCTCAAAACCTGATCAGAACTAGAATACTCATGCACACACAAACACTGTGACATGACAACTTGACGAAAAATCTTCCGAATATCTAGCAAATATCTTCCTTCTGATTACTGCTTGGTTAAAAGGAACTAACATTACGTGAGGAAACAGGAAGTGAACAACGGTCTCCCATTGCAAGTCGAATGTTTTGTTGACCCATCTAGCAACCCCAGCCTCCTTCATCTACTGACTCCTGACCCATAATTCATTTGGCTGCTTGTATCTTGATAGAAAACATATGTTGTTATTTGGGGGAGTATTGTTGAAATGACTTTTTACAGCAATCTCCTGGTTCTGCAAAGACAAAGACTGGAGGCTATATTTTCTCTTTACTTCAGCATTACTGACTGTTGCCTTGCCAGGGCTGATGCAGCACACTGGCCAAGCTCTGTCCGGATTTCTTTCCTCCCACTGCACTGGGTAAGGCAGAGTGACTTGCAACACATGACAAACCTAAATGCTGAAAGGAGATAACTTAATAAATGACCTTTAAAAAAGATCAGATCTAAACCCAGCTGGAAGCCAACACTTTGATATGGCATGCAGCTGGGCTGAAATCTGATAGTTGGTCAAGACACATTGGGTTCAGATCAGGTAGGATTCTGGAAACATGTTGCTGTGAAATTTCAATGTACATTTTCAGTGCTTTGAGGACATATTGACTCCAACTGAATTGTGTTGGAGGCAGGTTTTTCAGATATGTTTATATATCAAACCCTGAAAGAATAAAACCAAAACTATCCTCACAGATAGCTGCAATTCAGTTTAGTTAGAAAGTTTACTTTGTAATATGTGTAACCCTTCAGATAAACACAAAGAAAGAGGGTGTGGGGGCATTGAGAATGCAAGAGAAATAGATTTGGTTCTGTTTTCTAACTTTCACTTGGCCTTTGTTTTTTGTTGCCCTCAAAAGGTATGCTTTTGATGAAGAACAGTATCTAAGGTCGTGGAGAGAAAAAAAGGAAAAACTCTTAATCTACTTTCCACCCTTCTCTTAAGCATTGTATAATTCACTTTAATGATCAAAGAATGCATCTAAGCTCCTTGACCATTCGCTTTAGCGCAGCCTTGTCTTTTCTGGGTTGAAATGCTTTGGAGATTTTCTACATTGGTGTTATGGATTCAGGCCTTGGAGTTTTGAAGGCCAAAGAGAAGTATTGCACTTTCTAATATACTGCATTATTTTGTTTTGACTAGTTGTTGCATGAACTAATTGCACCTCAAACCATGCATCGAGACCTTCCCACCCACTCACAAGCACACAGTCTTATTGATTTAAACTCCGGTATACCTCCTCATTACCTTATGCCTGGCTGCTTGCATGCTAAAGCTCTCCCCGTCTCAATATCCCCCTTGCACATACCGACAACTTTCTTGGCCTAGAAATGAGTTTGCTCTTCTGTGGATAGAGGCTCCCTTGTGCACAGGATGGCTTTTCATCTGACTGTAGCAGATACCCTTGGCCCAGTTCATCCGCAACTCATCACACGCATGTCAATATGGCAGCCGGGTAGGCTGTTTAACGTGCTGTTGGGCATTAGCGGCTGCATCCTTCACTCTGTAGCAGGAAAAAAGCCCCACGCAATCAGACTGGAGTCACGCCGCAGCAGTGTTGAATGAAAAAGGCTAACAAGGTGTTTGTGTAGTCCAATGTAGGTGACTTCTTTGAAGTATTTGTTGGCTCTTAATTAGACATTGTGTGTTTTTCTCCGCAGTGCATGAGTTACTGGAAGAGCTGAGTGTTAGAGGGAGTAGAACTAGCAGACGTCTACAGCTGCAATAAGAGAAAGGAAAAAAAGCGAAGGGAGTATTTGTGTGCACGGCCCTGAATGTGTGCAAGTGTGTGTTCGGTGCGCTGCATTCTGCGGTTTGCAGCTCCGGTGACGGATGTCCCGTCCTTCCTGTCTGCCCGCGTGGATTGATGTGCCCGACTGCACTGCACTCAAGGCCAACTCGGCTCCCCGCATGCCCCTCCCTGACCCTCCCTTAGCCTGGCTCAGCTCACATTAGCTCAACCCGACTCTCCCTTAGCCTTCGCTGACCCTCACCAGGCTCTCCTCAATCAGACTCGACCCCTTCTCAGGCCGGATTGGCCCGACACGGCACAGCTTGCCTCGGCCCAGCGGCTCGACGGGGGGGAAAGGGGGAGGCTGAACCTTGGGGCCGGCAGATATACGAGCCCTAACTGCTTTTTCATTAAGCTGACTGTCATTATGAAAAAGCCCTTTCTTTTACCTTGTTTTCCTTCTCTCTCCACCCCCTCGTCCTCCTCCGCCTTGTCTGTCTCCCTAATACTTTTACATTCAAGGACGGAGCAGTCGTTTGATGCTTTCCGGTGGAGAGGAGACAGGCTGAAATGAGGGTTTGTTCTACTTTGTATGTGTGTTTGTGCAAAAAAAAAAAAAAAAAAAAATTTGCACTCCGAGGCGAGGGAGGTCCGAGAGCTTGGGAAGATAGATGATGAGAGAGGGATGGCCGTTGTGAGGTGATGACCTCGGTGGTGTGGAGATTTAGTGTGTCAGGGCAACATGCTCTTTTGACAAATGGAGTGGTGTGTATTTCAAGTGATTAGACAGCACTCTTTCCACCATTATGGAGGTGAACAGAGTGTGTATTGTGTCTAAAAGGTGAGTCCTCCGTTCATACTTGCTCTTTTGCGAAAGTGCACGAGCAGCCTCACTTCAGTTCCTGTAACTCTGTCCTCTGTTTTTCCATCTCCAGTAAAGTTGTTGATTTCCTGCCCAGATATTTGATACAGAATTGTGTGCATGTGTTGAATTCGCTTGATTTATTTGCCAAATTAATTGGACGTAACGACGGTTTGATGAAAACCACACACGTGCAACAGCCCCGCAGCAAACACACACACACACACACACACACACACACACACACACATACACACACACACACACACACACACACACACACACACACACACACACACACACACAGTCGACCACCTCATTCCCCGGTCAGCCCCCCTCTAAATTCACCACACATGCGAGGCAGACAATCCTCCTTGACATCTCTGACATAGCGCGGCTGTATAGCATTTTTATTTTTCTTCTGTCCCAAACAAAGCCCATAACTCACGCACCCTTTCCACTCCAGAATCGTAAAGACGGGGTGGAAGGAATGAAAGGCGAGTGGCTGTTTTACGGCGAGGAGTGGGATGTAAATCCTGCGGGTCGTCAAAGTTGGCCCCCGCGCAACTCTGCAGCACGACTCCCAACAAAAGATATCCGCCTTCCCAGAGAATCGTCAAGGGCCCCCCCAACAGGTACACCTTTGTTAAAGGGCAGATCGCAGTCACACGGAGCCACGAGAATCTGCACTGAATGTGAACCAGCTAGTGGGAACAGAGCGAGCGCATTATATCATCCTAATTCCTGCTTCGAGTACATCCTCGCTTCCTCTTCATCGCTGCATCTCCCCACTTCCTCTGCTAACTAGCCGTGTTGGGTGACCATAAGTGCTGAAAGTGTGCTGCGCTGACGAGCGGAGTGACTGTATTTATGGCTCTTTCATAGGTCCCGCATGAATTATGCATGAGGTCTCATTGTGGCGCGGCGAGGAGCGCTGGATGTAAATCGATAGGTGTTCACTTCGACTGACACAAATGATATCTCCCCGAAGCAGCTCCCCTCATCTCTCGCTCACTCTTTTCTTTCTCTGTGTCTCGCTGTCATTTTACACCTCATCTCGGGATAATAATGTTTACCGATGCAACATCACTCGCGCTTACAAAAACACATGTGAGCAAAACACAGGATTAGGGTAGCTTTGATGAATGCATTCACGTGTCGCTTGGAACGGATAAACAGATGAATAAGTAAATTCTATTCATCACTTGAACGGAGGAGAGGGGAACAAGCGGCGTCTTTTTTTCCCCCTCTTTCTTTCTCTAAGAAAGCATCTCCTCTGAAAGGGGAGAGAAACTGATGTAACGGCATGTAATGACAGTGTGATCTGTGGATTACAGCAAAGGCTAAAAGGTGTCATTTAAACACTAATTACTCTCATCCCTCACACGGTCTCATTTCTAGAGTTGTTTTTTTTTTTTTCATATTTGTTAAGCTGTATTATCAACTCCTTCTCATCCCAGGACGTCCAATACGCGGCTGTTTTCTCAACAAGCTCGCTGGCTTCTCACAGATGGCCGGAACTTGTCTTGTGAAGTTTAGGCACCAAAAAGCAGGTGGTCAGGTTTGGGAAAGGTGGTGGTTTGTAACTTCTCACAGATTCAAACACCATCTTCCTCTGGTCACCGTGCTGATGACAAAGAGCCCTCTGATCCGTTCACCCTCGCACACTTTAACACTTGTTTTCATCCCGTATAACATTTAACGCCACGTGTGCATTTCATGGCAGCGTCTGTCAAAGTATTTTGTTGTTTTTTTGTTAACAGAAAACTCGTATATTGCAGTGAAAATCGCAGTCAATGTACAGGAAGAGCGCGTCAGTCCGCCGTCAAATTAATATTTTACATTTAAGGTTTGTATTATGCTACATTTTGCTTGAAGATTTTGTAAGTTTGAAACCAACCCTGTTTTCATGTATGACTGATATTTTTCCGTCGTGCCACTTAGTTCTTGGTTTAATAATGTTTGTTTCTCTTGGCGATATAAAGGTATGCGTAATCGTCCTGAACCTTTCTGTCGGCTACGCAATATTTGTTTCGGTATGAACCTCCCTCAGCTTGGTACGCTCTACGAGCCAAACAACGAATTATCTGAAGTCCATTTGTGCCAACATACCAGTGCTCCAGAAATGAACATTCCAGAGTGTGAGTCCAATGTTCGAGCAGAGGTACAGTTTTTGTCCCTCAGGTTTAGCATGTTAGCAGGATTAGCCTTGAAAGCTAAGTGCTAACTGGATTTTAAATGAAATGTTTTTAATTTCTCGACAATCAAAAAGAATTTGGGCTTAAATCAAAGATCATTTTTCTGCAGATGTTTTTCATACATTGTGTCGACAACAGGACATGTTCACTTTGTCAATCCGCAGAGTATTTCATTGGTTTTGCTTCGTAAATAACGATAGATTTGAACGTAAGTAGTTCTCAGTTTATACTTCACTCCTGGAATGTTCTCAGGCCAATCTCTTTCTGAGCTCAGTAAATGGAAACTTCTTTTCCACTTCACCACTACTAGCCTCCTTTCCCCGTTTTTCAGATCGCAGCAGTGTTTTTAAGTATTTGTTTCCATCACACAAAGGGCTCGCTGACACACCTGTTTTGGAGGTCAGAAAGGTCGCGACCCACAAAGTGAAGGGGCAGAGGAACTGTGTGTCCGTGAGTTTAGTGCCTCAAACCGATTCCCCAGCCTGCGTAACCGCTGTTTACTTTTTCTGGTCCAGTTTTTGTCAGTATGACTGACTCACATTTTATTTTTTATATGTTTTATTTCCCATGTAATGCCCAGTGGTTTGCCTTCTTTATTTTGCTTTCTTTTGTTTAAGGCGGCATTTTTATGTCTCTGCTCTGTCTGCTTTCTTACATGCGCACGGACACACACGCACACACACACACACACACACAGGCACACACACACACACACACACACACACACACACACACTTTCTGAAACCCACTTTGAGTGTTCTCACAGAGGCGAGTTGTGTCTTAATCCACCTGGCTTTGGCTCTCAACTTCCCAAATGCCGACATGAGAGCTGGTCATAAGTCATCACACACACACACACACACACACACTTTCTCTCTCACACACACACACACACACACACACACACACACACACACACACACACACACACACACACACACACAGAGTCGCCCAGTGGCCATTACTCCAGTCTTTCTTTGGTGAGCCATCGGCGCCGTATTACATTAAAGGTCAGTTCCTGGGTTTCCATTTTAGCTTTGCCTTCCGCCGGTAGCACGCTGAGAGCCAAATAAGTTGGAGGATTGTCTGTCCGGCCGTCTGTTTGATTTTCTTGGATGGCTGGGAGAGTTTGGCTTGGAGGTACTTCTCCTCTGCACCCTCCCATTCTATTCAAGTTACATTTTAAATGTAGCTGGCAGTGGTGAATTATAAGTTATTTTACCAAAGTAAAAATATTTAAGTATTATATTTTCATGCCACTTTATAATTCTCCTCCTTTATATTTAAAATTATCGTACGTTTTACTGCACTACATTGATTTGACAGCTTTGGTTACAAGTTACTTTACAAAAATAAGAATTTCCAAAAGAAACATGTGAAGTGCTTAAAATATACTCAGCTGTATGTACAAGCAGAGCTTTAACGGTTAGTCAATACAATGGTCATTGGACTGACAGAAAAATACATTTTACAATCATTAAAGTTGTTTTTGTAGGTAAAATAACCCCAGCAATCCTAATGCAGGAATTTGCTACCTTTACTTTTATTGATTTTAATAGTTTTAATTTAATGATCATAACTTTGAGGGTTAATAGAACAAGCATTATGATAAGCTTTAGGACTTTGTACACATTAGCTTAAATTAAAAGAACTTAATGATTAACATACAAGTAATCAACAACTGTATATGAGTTATCTTCATTCATCAAAGAAAAATGCCAAACATATTCTTACTCTCTTATGAGAACTTTGGCCTCCGAGAAAAAGACCTCAACTAAATCATTGCTCAAAAACAAATCAACAGAATACTTTATAAGCAATGGTAGCACATTGTTGCTGTTTACAGTGAATCTTTCACTGTGAATCTTTCACTGTAAAGATTTAGTTGTTGAACCAAAAGGCCCCTCGACTAAAACTGCAGAGAAAGAAGCCAGAGGTCTATTTTTAAATGAACTGGATTCCACACCGCGAGCACACTTTCTTCTTCTCTTTCTCCCTCTCCTTACTGTTGTCCCCAATGGATACGTTAATCTCCTCTGTTTCAGGGACTGAGTTACCCCTGCAGACACTTTATTTAGACTGGAGAGGGAGGACGAGAGAATAAGCAGAGGCGTCTCTGAGGGAGGAAAGGGTCAAAAATTATTTAATTTTTTTAAAAGCGCATAAAATCCATCACATAGATAAATTGATGTTTGAGTATTTATGCATGAAAAACATTAAAATGTCAGCTTTTCAACAACTAAAGAAAATCATGCTTGATTTAGTCGACTAACTCCGTTCTATTCGTGGTGGAGTCAGAAAAATGTTCAAGGCTGAAGGGTCATAAACTGTTCTTGACCCACAGAGGAACCACGAAATCCTTCAAAAAGGAAACCCTGAAAATCAACAGAACCTCAGTGACGAAGTTTTCACATGACAACAGAAACGTGAACCTACTAAATCAGCCATCAGCCATTATTCTCAGTCATAGATGCATTCATCTATTCTGCAATTAAAAAAAGAATGCAGCAGCTGAACACAGGTTTGATCCTGAGTTTGAATGTTACGTCATTAAGGTCGTTACATTCATTGAAATGTGTCTAGTTGCGCAATAACCATTAGCCTGGTGTTACCAGACCTAAGTTCAATGTGTGAATAGAGCAATCTGGCTCCTTGTTTACAGTGGTTGCATCCCAAAGGATGGAGCCCTCAGGTTAATGTTGAAGCTATTGGAGTAGCCTTTAACCAATCACCATTGGTTCAACCATCATGACGTGTGTTGTGCGCCGAAACCTAACAAGCAAACAGCAGAGATCTTCCTCCAGTGTGAGCAAAGTGCTACGATATGTCAGTGAATGACCATCAGTGGTGACGGCAGGTGTAATCCTGTACGCACTTGTGATTTTTTTTTTACCCATCAACTTTATGATGCAAATATGCTGATCAGAGTTTTATGCAGCTGTTGGAACTGTAACTTTTGTGCAAATGAACATGAATCAGTCTGTCTGGGGGAAACTGACAAAAACCCTCTGCCAAAGTCAATAGTTCAACGTTTCTGTTACAAGAAACCAAGCGGTGCCAGCAGCAAATCCCATCTCAAGTGAACACAGCATAAATCAATAGGAAAAGTTTTCCATGAGTCTTCTGTGATTACTCTCCCTCATATTTTACTACTCTGCCCTGACAAGAGGTAAAAAGAAATCACCTTCTTCTGCTCAGAAAGGTATACATTTGAAGCTATATCTCACCAACTTGTGCAGGGCTAACAAAGCTACATTTGAAATCACAAACAGCTGACACAGTGTGGACAGCGTCTGAATATAGGCACTCCGGTCTGGAGCGATGCTGTTTTCGACTTCCATTAATTAGCCTATACTTAATCACGTGATTAGGCCGATATATTTGTACTTTTTGCTCTTTCCTACCTCAACTTTTTCACTCATGCACGTTGCCAACACATTTCACTGCAGAGCTGCTGTTGACTGCTGTATTTTTAGTTCCTACAACTGAACTATGACAAAACAAATATTAAAAGCCCAGAAAGAACAATTGTCTGTTTACCTTCATTCTTTAGATCTTCATACCAAGGACCATGTCAAAAACCTTGGAGTAACCTTGGCTTTTGAGACTCACATTAGAAATATAACAAAACTAATCTTTTATCATCTCAGACGTATTGCTGAAATCAGACAATTCCTCTCTCAGGCTGACACTCATGCATGCTTTTATGACCTGCAGGCTAGACCATTGCAATGCCCTGCAGTAGCTCGAACTCTGACAAAAGTCATGTTAAAGTCATTGCACTGGTTGCCCATTAGTTTTAGAATAATTTTTAAGATTCTTTTCCTGTTTTTTTTTTTTAAATCGTTGCACGACCTGGCACCAGCCGACCTCTCCGACTTGCCTTTAAGACATGTGCCTAACAGATCCTTCAGATCCTCCACTGTTGGGCTCCTGGTTATTCCCAGGATTTCTACTAAAAACTATAAGGAGTCTGCTGTTAGCCACTGTGGCTTTTGAATATTCTACTGCTGTGGACATTATTAAAAGAAAACTTTTAATGAGATATTGTTTTTATTGGCTTTTAATTGAGGTGCCTTGGGTTTTGTTCTTTAAACTTTGTTTTACAATTGCATCGTGTTTTCTTTATTGTTTTTATTGTATTTTTAAGTTTAGGGTTTCCTTATCTCTGCACTTTGGGATGCGGTGTGTACAAATAGAACTGAGTTGCTCATGAGTCGGAGGAATTTGTTGTTGGACCTCTGTGATTTGTTAAGAAAGGTTTCTTGACCCAGTTTAATCGCCAGTTAATAAGAGGGAAGACTGCGGTTTCCATGGTAATAGTCTAGCCATAACTTCCCTAGATAGGTCAATTGACCTGCAGTAATGATGGTAGAGATGCAGTTATGCAAGGTATTAATTGGTACAGGATACAGGGCTAAGCTGAAAATAAAGGTTACCGTCCTGATAACCAAAACTGAATTCTTCCGGGATTGGTGTATTTCATGGTATTTCATATTAATGTCACATGAACTGATTTGTATTGTTATATTTCAGGTAAAGCTCTTGTTCTTGTTGAATCTTCTCTTCTTCTAACCCGTGCCATGTCTGCTGTTGACCCTTAATTTCTTCTTAATGGACTGTACGATTAGTGTCATGGGTTCAAAAACCACTGGCCGGCTCACGGCACGAACCACTTCATTCAATTAGCCAAGCTGGAATCTTATTAAGCTCGAGCTCTGTCTCCATCAGTGCAAGCTGTGTGGTCTCACTGAGCGGAAGTCAGCTTGTCAAATTTATATCCCCAAAAAAAGTTTCCACACCAAAGACCTTTTGTAACGTTCGTGTAGTAGTGTCGGGATTTAAGGGCTAACATGAAACCTGAAAAAGCAACGCTGTGCTAAGCCTTACACAAGCTCACTACAAGTACACAAACACACACACACTGCCCCAATATACACACCTTAACTGCTCCAAAGGCTTGCTATTTTAAACTTTTATACCCTCAAGCGCATTTGCTCACAAACATACACAAACACATTGTGGCTCATTTCTGCACATATATTTTTACTGAGTCTCCTGGGCTGATTACACACACACACACACACACACACACACACACACACACACACACACACACACACACACACACACACACACACACACACACACACACACGCTGCAGCCGGCCGGCCGGCCGGCCAGTCAGCCTTAGTTGTTTTTGGACTCAGGAGTCTAGTTAGCAAAGGCTAGTATCAATCATTTAGTCGGTGGAGAGCAGCGTAGTCGATGGGGTCGTGTATAGGTGAAGAACCCGACCTCCGCCCCGGAGTCCCTCACTGTGAGGTGGTGCGGGGTGCAGGAGCCGGGATGATGGGGACTGGAGTTTCCGAGATTGAATGATGTCTTAAGGGGCACGTAAGGGGGCGAGCTGAGCGAGGCGGGATGACAGAGCTGGAGATAAATATGCAGGCAAATACCAGCGCACTACCAGCCCTGCTTATTACACAAGCTTATTGAGTACTCCATTTTCACTGTCCACAGGACACATGCTGAGCTTTGTTATTTATGAAAAACATACCCCTGCTTCACATCTCATTAAGTCACTGTGTGATCTCTAGTTCAGCCGGGTTTGTGGATTTATAATCAGCAAAAGTAAAAAAACAAAAAAAGTTGAGAAAAATGGAATACAAATTCAGCGAGTCATTGGTTTTTAATAATTTCTTAACCTCATTCAGGATCACTTGAGTTGCTGGAGTCAACCCCAGAATGCATAAGGCAATTTTGCTCGGCTGTATTATCCCTTCAGGCTGCTGTAGTTAATCTGACCAGCTTGTTTTCAGACTGTGGAAATCCAACGAGAATCCAAACGCTAGTTTTGCGAAGACTAATGTGATCTCTATTAAAAGATATGTGGGTAATGATTCAATCAAGACGTCACCCTAACCCAGGCAAAACTTTTTGCTTAAGGCCCTGTAGCTGCGCCTGAGCATCATCTTACACGGGGAGCCAAACGATCGATCAAATTGATTTTACACGGCCCCTAATTAATATGTGGAAAATAGCATGGAAAGGAAAGTTTATTCAGTATACAGCAGACACAAGGCAATTTAAAGCGCCGTTCTAGAGAGGATGAGAGAACCTGACTTGTAGTTGCGGGTATGGATCAAACAGCTGGATACTACACTTCCCACAATACATCTTTCATTAGCACAAACCAGGCAGCCTGTTAACGGATTCCAGAGATCAAGAGGGTTCATGTAACAAAGAAGAATCCATAATCCTCATCAGAGACACTGAGACACTTACTAGTTAGTTACATTGTCACATTGCAACAGTTTACATGTGGATTTTTTTTTTGTATTATTATTTGTAAAACAACTGTATTCCATGTAAGAACAGATGGTCCCTTTGGAAGTGAGAATTTGGGTTTTCTTGATATAGGACAGATTACTCATTTTGGTTGTTGCGAACTACATTCAGTCATTGCATCTATTATCTAATGCATTCATCTGTTGTGGATCTTTCCCATAGAGTCAGCTATTCCCTTGTACTTTTCATATAGACACGTGTTTGTAGTGGTGATAATTTACTGTACGTATTCAATAATTCCATTTTAGTGACCAGTAATCCTACAAATTACTGGGCAGCATACAGCCCCTTCTGACGCTTTGTCAAAAGCCGCTGGCAACATAGAAAAGACATAGAATAGAATAGAATAGAATAGATCTTTGTTGTCATTGTGCTCAGAACAATGAAAATCAGTTCAGCAGCTCTTCAAAAGTGTGCAAGGTAAAAGTTCATCAATAAAAACAATAAATGAAGGCAGATACAAATCGAGCGAAAATATGCATATAAACACAAAGCCAAGCAAAACATAACAGTTAAGATCAGAAGTCAAGTGTTCAAACTGAACGGCAACACACAAGTCTTATGTGCAAAAAGCTGCATGTGTAGTGTGACGGAGAAGAGTGTCAGCTGTCAGCTTTTTCAGGGAGGTTCGGGTGAACAGAAGTCACAGCTCAGTTTGTTTTGCAATTTATTACCCACAAGAAATACACACAAAATGCCCTTTGATTTAGGCATCGTGACCACCCAGGTCAAAGAAGGAGGTGACAGAGTGGTTCAAAGAAACAAACACAGGACTCTCACACCGAGGACCAGTATTCCAGTCTCAGGACGTCAAATACTGACGTTTTGTCACAGCCGTTGGCATCATGCCCGTCGAAAAAGGTCACATGACGAGTTAGAAAGGGGGAAAGTCAGAGGAGGTCGGGGGTGGTTGTATGGACCTCCACCCGAGAGACCGGAGTTCGACTTCATGATCAAGCGAAACTCAATGTGAATTTCTTTTCAGTTAACCAAACCATGATATTTATAACCTCAACCAGGTATTTTTTTTACCCTAACCAAACGACGACCATGTCAGATTTCGGTGATTTTGGTGCCTAAATGTAAGGGACACGGCACCTTGTGCGTCCATATGAGACGAGAACAGCTTTGATAAAATGTCAGTAATTGGCGCTCTGGAAACATAAGGACGTACAGCACACTAGCTGGCTTGGACAAAACTGCAGTATTTGACTTATTTGCACTGCTAATGTTGAGGAGATCAGTACCTGCCCGGTGTGTAGTCCACACATATTCCAGGCTTTTATGTTTATTTGACTCTATACAAATATATTGTTTGTTTTGTCAGTATATAAGCAAATGTGTCACATTGTTATATGACCCAGTAAAAATCAAACTGTTCTCCTGTTGGTGTCTGTGTTACTGTAGAAGTTGTAATACATTTTTACTGTGAAACACAAAACCATCTTACAAACACACATCTCCTGTGTTAACAAAAACACAGGCACACAAGAAGTCTCAGAGATGAGCTAAGCTGTTACATACTGCATTTCTCCGCTCGTGATCTTATCACAAATTGTTGTACTAATATCCCCCTGGCATGGGTGGCATTTTAATTCCCTTCTCCAACCTGCTGAAAACCGAGGATTAAGCCTGTATGGATCATGTGTGCATGTATATGCCCACATTTTTGCGTGTCAGTGTATGTATGTATGTGTGTGTGTGTGTGTGTGTGTGTGTGTGTGTGTGTGTGTGTGTGTGTGTGTGTGTGTGTGTGTGTGTGTGTGTGTGTGTGTGTTGTAGCGCACATGTGAGCAGTGATAGGAATCTCATTGCTTTCAACGGCCCAAAGGCCAAAAAGCAGCGCCGAACAAAGAAAATCCCAGAGGCCGACTCAGCAGCGTTACCGAGCTCTCTGTCTCTTTTAATCTACACTCCTTTTTCTCAGCTTGGGGATCAAACCAGCAGATGATGGATGGCTGTTGTGTCACAAGGTGCTTTTTTTCTTTCTCTCACTCCGTCATTCTCTCTTTTTATTCCAACTTTTAAATAAAACAAGGTTAAAGAACGGGTTTTGGGGGACAATTGCAAAGAGTTTGAATTGAATTGCCTGGCGGTCTCCCAACTTCTCCTTTCATCAACAAGTTTCTTTTCGCTTCTCTTTTCCAATTTTCTCCCTCTGTCTTTCTATATATACATAGCTGTCTGTCCATCTCAGTCCATCAGGCAGTTATCAAGGGGATTTTGAACATTGCCTTCTCTGTGATAACCAGGTTTCTGCTTGAGCTGATAGCCTGCTAGACCCTCATCAGACTGCCATCCAAGGCCCGGAGGAGGAGGAGGAGGAGGAAGAAGAGGAGGGCAGAGGCTGACTTGATTAGCCTTCGTTTTCCTGGGAGTGCATGTTTTCTCTTTAACTCAAAGGCGAGAGGCCGAGTGGCTGGAGAAAGCGGTTTGCTTTGTAGATTAGCATGTTTGCTGTGTGTGGATTTGGTTGCTGTGCATGTGTGTTCAGTGAGGTCAAAGGTCAGCATATCAGGTGGGACCAGCAGTCGTGGCCAGTGGATCTGGATAAGAAGCAGCTGAGTGGTCAAGTCGATGACCTCCCCTTGCCTTCGTTTGGGAACAGGCCACCCGCCGGCACCCTTTGGCCCGGAGGTGGGATTAGTCTGCTGGGGCTGATAAAGCTCCACGGCGTCCCAACAACCCAACAATCAGAAAGGATTATGCTTCTGGAGAGAGATGGTCTCCCGCACAAAGCAGGTTGCAAAGGCTGCTTACTGAAAGGCTCCTCTCCTTATTGCTTTGGTGTCTGCAACCTTCAGTGCAAACATACCAATTTAGGTTTGCTGCAGTCGTCACTGTCAAACAGCAGATTTAGTTTTCCCAGAAATGCAGGTGCAGCAGCCACTGACTGGTCACAGCCTGCACTTAGTCTGGCTTCGGTGCAGAAGTGGTCTTCCACATGTGGTCCTCCTGACCTTTAGACAGATGTTCAGGCAGGGTTATGACATTTAAAAACAGCCATGCTTCGTGAGGTGTCGAATAGTGAGTTCATAAACGGAGGAAATCTCTTCCATCTCACATCTCATCTGAAATCCTTTTTATCATCCCTCCACGTCCCGCGGCACCAAACTCCCAGCTTGGACTCTCAGTTGTTAAAGCAAACAACGAAGTCTACAGCCAATCCAGGGGGTCTGTGAGCCAGTGGTGTTGTGAAATAGTTGATCATAAACAGAGGACAGGTTTGAATTTTGACCTGGTGATGACACAAAATGAAATATCAGGGCAGCTCCAAAGTTAAACAAAAAACAAAAAAAATCATTATAGACAATAATAGATTTTGCAGCAATCCATCAAACAATGTTGACCTTTCTTGGCATCAGAGAAACACTCCGTGGATCATCAAACTCAGCAGGATATATTTTTTAGGAAACTGAATCAATGTCTGAATCAAATTTCTTGAAGATCCATCCCACAGTTGTCCACACATTTCACTCTGAACCCAAACTGTCGAGCTGCTGCTGGCTCAAGAAGAATTGCCGTGACAATACATGTAGGAGATGTAGAGATATTTTACTGAGAAAATGAAAACTTTAACTTGCCAGTAGTACTACACAAAAAGTGGTGGTGAACCCCTGGAGACCATGAACGCCTGCACGAACCTCCACAGTAACCTATCCAAAGGTTTTTGAGATATTTTGGTCTGGACCAAAGTGGTGGACTGGCCATCCAACCATGAGCCGTGCTACTAGTATGGGTAAAGATGTCCAGAGAAGACACTGAGAAAATACTGGAGCTATAAGTACCAAAAAGCCTTTGGGGGCCACTTTCTAGACTCCTTTTTTTGTTGTTTTTATTTGCCCTTGCAAAGTAAAGCAGGAGTCTGCTTTGCTTTCCTCACCGAAGACTCCTATATAGACATCTGTTAGGTATATATTTTTTTATTGTTTTCAAGCATCCTCAAATAAATGCTCTCAGATCTGCTGCCAATTACTTGTAAAGTTGTCGAATCAATCTTCCCTCACTCTTCCTTCCCTTCCCTTCATCTCCCTTTTCTCTCGCGCTTTGTTGCGCCGACTCAGAGCTCAGTTTTCCCGTGTTCGTTTTGTTCTCTGATTCTCATTCGCCTCTCGTTCATTTTCATTACTCAGGGGGAGCGGGGGGAAAAAAAAGTTGCCTTTGGGCAGGGTTGCAACTCAGAGAGGGGTGTTTCTCCCGTAAGTGCTTTTTCATGTTGTCGGGTGTCTGCGATAGTTTCTGCCTGCTGAACCAAAGGTGCGTTTGACGGCTACACAGACAGCATTTGACTGTGAACCGAGAGATTTCAAACACAGCTAAATTAAGACACACTCTGTCATGCTGCCAGAGTTTGCTCCTGTTTTGTTCCGACATAAGCATTTTTTTTTTTTTTGGGCTCTTCACAGGTATTGCAGCGCATGGGTTGTCCATCAAAAGCCCTCCGAAGTAATACCTCGCAGACTAGACACAAGGTCAACTCTATGCTGGAAGCCTCTCGATCAATATGCTCAGACGTTTGAGAGGCTCGGCCTGGCTTCTTCTTTTTTTTTTTTCCCACTGAAGCTTTCAGCTCTTGTTGTTTTCTTCCCTCTAGCTTTTCTTTTTTTTTTTTTCTCCCCGTCAGATATTTCCCCGTATGTCAGAACAGCGCTCACTTTTCCTCTTCACTGAAACGAAAATGCCGACCGATCACTTGGAAAGTTAAGAAAAGAAAACTCTCAACTCCGAGTTGGTCGGAGCAGCTGCAGGATTAACGCTGAAGTGTTTGGATTATGGATTATAATATTGTTTGGTTTTAAGGATGCACTTAAGAATGACAACACAAAGGGCAGAGTAATAATGTCAGTGTGAAGGGCTGGGCTCCATTGTGAGGGGCTTAGAGGACGGCCGGGAGAGGTTTTATCTTTCGGATCAGGAAATTGAATTATGAAACAAAGTGACCCAATGAAAAGGTTTGCAGTGACAGTATGGAGCTGCTGGGGTTAAGCCTGTTTGAATGGCTGCCACTTCACCTAAAGGTTTCTTAATTAGATTGGTTGGGGCTTGGAGCATTTTGTTGCGTGTGTGATCTCTTGACTCGACCATCGTTTTAGCCCCCTGCGTGAGGCTCTACATGTGAGGCTTTCACGAAGGTCGGCTTGATTGAGATATAACGGCTGAGACAAATCTGAAGATGATCTTCTTCAATTTCATAAACAATGTGTGTAAATAAATGGTATTTATTTATTCATACACATATAAATATACACACGACAGTGATGGATGACTCTGGATGTCTCAGATTTGTTCATCTGCCAACAACAACTGCAGGTTGGAGATATAATAAGGACAACACTGCTTTTTTTTTTTTTTTTTTGCACTGAACGCAAAAGAGTTGCAGAATAGTCTAACAAGATGTAATTTGTAAAATACCAGACACATTACTAATATTTTTGTTGTGCATCCAAAGCGTCACATTATTTGGTGTGTAACTTCAACAATGATCCAAATATTGGACGTTGGTTTTTCCACCATCTGTGTTGTAATTCTACCCATAAAAAGGATCAAGAGCTGGACGGACCACCTGGACCATGTCTTGGTCTGTCTCCCTGAGAAACCGAGGTAAAGAGAGACGCTTTACTGACAGAGGTGTTGGGTTGTGTTGATTTTGTTAAAGCGAAAGGCAACAGTCCAGCTGAATCACAGCCACTACCTGAACTTTCAACACGACTTAGCTTACTTTGGTGAGCCAAGTCCAGCAGCCAGCCAGGTTTCCCTGCACTCTCCAAATCTCCGTCGCGGCCTTTCTGTCATTTTTGTTTGCGGTTCCAGCAACGTTCATCACTTTTCTTTGTCTTTCTTTCCCCGATCTGTTACTTTCTGTTACTTTCAGCATCAGACTTTCGTTTTGGTTTTAGCTCGGACGATCATCACTGGAATATCTCGACACCATTGAAATTTGTTACAGAAGTTCATAGATGATGAATCTTACTGACTTTGATGATTTTTTCTTTTAGCACCACCGCAAAGTTGACCTTTGTGGTTCTGAGAGAAAAATCTCCACTAACTGTCGTACAGTATGAACTGGTATTACATTTGTTCCAGATTTTAAAAGGTTCCTTGAGGATAACCTTTAATGTCTTTCAGTGAAATAGCTTGACATCTCCATGAGTATCCATGTGTGTGAATGCATGCTTTCTCCGTGCATTATTTTAGTTTATTTCATCAAATACGAGGCCAAGTTGTCAAAATCCTTAAGGAAAAACATGCTCTCGGCTTGGGGCAAATTTATCAATCTCAGCCCCACTAATCTTCTTCCCTGTTCCCCTTTGCGCTTGCCAACAATCTACGAACGAGGCATACTTTCCCTTTGAGGCTGATAACCATCTCCTACCGCAAAAAAAAAACTTCTGAGCTTTAACGTATGCACACTTTGTGCTGGTGATGTCTCAGGAAATGTGTAAAAACGCTGTTTGGCTCAGCGTTTAGATGAGCTCAATTTCTAAAACTGGCCTCCTCCCTCCCCCTCCCCCCGCAGGCCCTTCAGCCCTTATCAAAGACTCAGGACAATCAGTGGTTTATCGCTGCTGGAAATGAGAGCAGGAAGCAGATGTTTTTCTGATTAACACACACACACACACACACACACACACACGCGCGCGCTGAGCCAAGTGATTTGGTGCTCGCTGCCGCCTCAAGGCCCGAGAGGAGTCGAGGGGCCAAGTCTTAAGGTCCAGAGTCGTGATATCTGCCGAACATGTGCTGCGGAAAGACAAACTGCCAACAGATTGGCCCCTTTTTTTTATTTTTTTTTATCACCGAGTGTGTCTGTGTGTTTAAGTGAAAAATAGAAAGTGAAAAAAAATGGAGTGAGGACACCGCTTGATGTGCTACCTCCTACTGTTATGTAACCGCTCCATTTTATGCAATCATATAATGCATGACAGCCAGGTGATCATCTGTCCTCTGCAGCCATAATAACAAGAGCCAACAGCCTTCGCACAATGCAATGAGGCGAGTGTGTGTGTGTGTGTGTGTGTGTGTGTGTGTGTGTGTGTGTGTGTGTGAATGAGAGGCACGGAGATCATCATATAGTTTCTACTTTAATAAGAATGCACTTTGGCACCCCTTTATTTTCTTCACTTTAGGCTATTATTTTACAAACTAGATATAAAAGGACATAAATAAATGACATAAGTTACATGTACCTAGAGCTCCTTGACAAAAAAAAAGGCAAAAATAATAAAATAAAATAAAATAAAATCATGATCATGTCCAAAAAAAAAAAAAAAAAGTACAAAAAAAGATTGCGAGAATGTTAGATCTACATGGCTAGATCGTATGGCAGCGGAAGGCATACAATGACAAACATTAACTCTTGCGTTTTTGTTAATTTTTTTTGTCTTTTTTGTTTTTTCAAATCATCCGACATTTAAGTAAAAGGAAAAAAGTATTGTACAGTACATTCTGGTTTCCTTCTCCTTCCCAACATGTCTTGCATATTTCCAAGCAGGTCCTTTTTCGATAGATAAACCTCCCATAAAAAAAACAAAAAAAACAAACTGTATTGCCAAAAAAGGAAAGAGCAGTCGAGCTGTATTAAGGACGGAGGTGTTTTTGTATTATATGAAGCGTCACTTACGAGTTCAAAAACATTCGCATAAGTACAGTTTAAAGAGATAAAAGGAACAAAAGGAATATAGTCCATTGGGTTAAACCTGTAGCTGTATGACGTGGTATGGAAAAAATAAAAAATAACCCTCAGTTTTCCCTTCTTAGACACGTCTTTTTCCTCACTTCTCTGATCCTTTGTTGTGTGCAGGTGCGTCATTTTAAACTGCTCCCACCTCCACGTCGAGACAAGACGGTTCCTCCTTTCGGAGAGTCCAAACTCCGGTCTGCGCTCCACGTGTTCGTATGCACAGACGACTTTTAGTCACACTTAGCGGTGTCCCACGTTTGCAAGCCGCCGTTACTGCCGCAGCAGAAATGAGTCTCGTTCCAGAAAGCCGTTTAATAAATGCCTTTGCTGATTAGTTTGCACGACGTGAGCAATGCACCGTACATTGTTTTTTTTGTTGTTGTTTTTTAGACGACGCAAAAGAAAAAAAAAAAGAAAAAAAAAAAAGAAAAGCCCGGGTTTTTGCTTTTTTTTTTTATATATCAAAAACTATACAACTCTCCTCTTCCACAGTGGCATGAAAACAGACACAATTACTGATAGTACTTCAAAGACGTTGTCACTCAGAGCTGGACACAGACACACACGCACACGCGCACGCACACGCACACGCACACACACACACACACACACACACACACACACACACACACACACACGTGCAGACTTATCATTGCATTCACACATTCAAATAAAACCCTTTTTACTTTACATGCAAACAGAACAAAGCAATAAAAAATTTAAAAAAAAACTAAGAAAAAAAAAATAATGAAACTTTCAACAACAACAAAAATACATTATCCGCTGGAGCAGGGCTTCTCGATTATATTACATTCTTCTTATTGTCTCTTTTTATGCTGTTGAATCATTCATAGTAAATTCCAGCACGCTGCCGGACGGCCGCAAGCTCGGGGTGGCGACTCCGTCACGCGTCGCCACGGTGGACGTCCCAGACGCTCGGGGATGGATTTGTCGTCTCGGTGTCGGAGGAGAACCCCAAAAGGAGAGGAGGAGGAAGCAGGAGGAGGAAGACAAAGAGGAAGAGCGGGAAGAATTCTGGTCATGGCGGCGAGCGAGGCCGGGATCCTGTTTATGATGGACGGCAGCAGCTGGGGAGAAAAAGGAGGGGAGGGGAGAGGAGGAGAGAGGAGGGGGGAGGAGGGAGGAATCAGTCATGGTGGGTTTTGAATACAAACAGTTTCTGCTTGGCATCCAGTTCAGACCAACAACGCTGCTCTCCAGCTCCGGCGCCACGGAACATTCGACTCATCTGCTAAACAAAATCGAGCGCCAACGCCGGAGCATCCAGAGCCGGAGCATCCAGAGCCGGCCCACAGGGGGAAAATATGGATTTCGGGGGCAAGACTGTACTAACATTTGTGTGACACATGCCGTTCTGTGTAAATAATACAGAAAACGCACCCCTGACTTATTGGCACGCGGCAAAAGCACACCGATGGACATTTAATGAGTGCGTGGATTAGATGAACGCTCAATGTTTACCCGCTGCGATGGCACCAGCGTTTATTTGCCAACTGAAATAAATCCTTTTAAAGTCGTCAACATTCCTCGGGAAGGAATATTGATTAATTACAGCCAGTTAACTGTAAATATTTAGCATACTTTTTGTTTCATGTCCAAAAACTAAAAAAAAAATTCTGTAGTCTGTCTTTATTTTGCTTTAAAAAAAAAAAAAAAAAAAAAAAAACAGACCTCAGTTTTTAATATTTAGTCTACTCACACTGATGTAAACATAATGGAGAAATGATTAGAAACCCCTTTAAAGCAGATTAAAATACAAGTCACCCACTTACTAAAAATAATTAGCCAGCTAATCAACAGAAAATTAATCAACTAGAAATCTGTTTTAAATATCACGTTTTCTGGTTTCAGCTTCTCAAATGTGACGACTTTAGGGTTTTATTGGCATATATAAAAGAAAAAAGGTATATTTTGGGGTGTTGGTCAAACAGGATGTTTTCACAGTTTTACAGACGAGAACTGAGAAATTGAATGGCAGATCAATCATGACAATAATCATAAACTACAGCTCTTTGAAACGGCACCAGAAACTAGAGGCTCTAAAACGACCATAACATGTAATCAAGTCCTCTAAAACGCTTGTAACCACATTTTACAGCCCTCAAAGAGCTGCATTTTATTACTAGTTCTATCTAGTTTTACAGGACCTAATTAACAGGCAAC
Organism: Embiotoca jacksoni; assembly: GCF_022577435.1. NCBI lineage: Eukaryota > Metazoa > Chordata > Actinopteri > Embiotocidae > Embiotoca > Embiotoca jacksoni. Next base: position 2,584,640 of record NW_027185274.1, read on the forward strand.
TAAGTGTGTCAAATAAATCAATAGTGTTGCATAAATGAAACTCGGCGTTGAACTTGCGGAGTAAGCTTTATTATCTCTTAATACTCATCTCTTAATAGACTTAATTTATGTGCATAAATTATGATCTTCAACTGAGAAATATGGGGCCGAAGGTTATCGAGCAAGATAGAATAATACGTCGTCTCTGATGTACCAAAATGAACGGAGAGCCTTCATGAAGACCTTCCTGCTCAGAACAAAGTCCCAACCGGGAGCACCTCCTCTCGGTTCCTGGACGGCCGGACGCCGCTCGGCTGACTGCGAGTCGGCCGCTGATTAATACTTCTCATTAACAAGCCAGAATGCATCAGGCCTTCAGACTGATCACAGACCAGTGCCTATTGATCTGCTGTGGCTGCATGAGGTGGCGCAACCTGCTTGTTAATTAGCACAGTTTCTGTAGCCGAGGGGCCGGTGGAGGGGGCGGGGGAGGGCGGAGGATGGGGGGGGTCTGTAGCCAGACATACTTGAATATTAGAAGCACACTGTGATTATAAAAGGTTTAATACCATTTCTGGAGTTGTTTTGTGTAATAGAGTTGTCGGTAACACAACGATAACAAAAGATTATTGATCCTCACCTTGATGCCGGCTTGAGAAATCCTCCTCGTATTTTCTTGGGTTATTTTTTCGGCGACGATGCTGATGATTGTGACTCATTCTGCATCCGCCCCCTTTGTCCGATTAAATCTTGCCAATAAATTCCTTCATCTTGCGTTCCTGTGTTTATAAAGCCAATTCAAACAGGCGTCCATCAACAGTGGTGAGGAAGAGCTGGTTAGCTGGTTGGTCCTGCAGCAGTGTGCGTGTGCTTGTGTGTGTGTGTGTGTGGGGGGGGGGGGGGGGGTAGCTCTGATTCAGCTGAGGAGATGAATGGAAGAATCCAAACAGTGTGTTTATCGAAGGTGTAGGAGGGCATTATTTGGGAAGACAGGGGAGTGGGAAGGCTCCTCGGGAAGATCAAAGACATTCTCAGCAACATCCTGAGGGCAACATAATACAGCGTTGTGGGAGAAAAACAAGGCCAGAGGAGAGCTACTAACACAAAAAGCTCCTTAAAATAAGCCCTCCCCGCACCGTCGTCTCCCCGCAGAATCCAACCCTCAACCTCTCAGAGATTCACTGTTTATATCTGACGGTGAGGATCCTCCATTTTGTCTGGGAGATATCAAACAGATCCAGCTGAGAGAGAACAATGGTGGCCGGGGCGGCCCACGAGTCCCAAAGAAACAATTCATGTACAATAAACAGAGTCAGAAAAATCAAAAAAAAAAAAAATCTGCTCCGGCGATTATTCCAGAAAGAAAGTTCCAGAAAAAAACACTCTGCCCGAAAGGAGGAAGAAAGGTACGTTTCCCCCTCCCTCGCTTTTCCTTCCCGACCATTAAAGGCACTCCAGATTGGCCTCTCGGAAGCACTTTTCCAGCCGTCCCTCCGTCTATCCATAAATGCTGCAAACAGAAGCGTCCCATTCTTCAAAACAACAGAAAGAGCAAGGTAAAGGTCGGATTTGTGAAAAAAAGTGCCACTTTCACCACTTTTTTTCTTCTTCATCAACGTCTTCTTTTCTTTTAGATCCAATTTAAAGTGCATGGATGAGGTAAACTATCTCTTCATAGTTTATTTGTCTCTTTTTTTTCTATATTTAATCTTTTATGTTATTTATTTCTTTTTTTTTTTTAAGAAGAAACAAAGTCGTTTTGCTTCCTTTTTCTTTGTTTCAATCTCTCAGACGGGAACCATTCTGCCTTGCATCTGTTGCATTTGGGACAGCATTCCCTGGACACTGGTCAGGATCTTGTTCTGATGTGCTGCCGAGGAGATGCCTATGCGTGCCATGTCCCTGAAAAAGGATGGAGAGAGAGAGAGAGAGAGAGAGAGAGAGGACTTTTAGGACCGAGGACAACAATAACAAACACACAGAGTCCTGATCCACATGATGACTTTCACAGCCTTCCAGTGGAAACTTGTTCTGACAGTTTCACTGCTGCACGAGGAATTAAGAGCTGCCAGTACAGAAATCCTCATCCTGTAATATCAACAGGAGAAATATGGAGACAACACAGAGAAGTGACAAACAGATGCGCTGGAATAGATATTATTGGGTTAACTTTTAACTGTAATATGTTACAGATTACTTGATTACTTTTCTAACAAACGTGTCAAACTGGGCGATAAAGCTGAGAAGTCCTAAAAACTAAACGTGTAAACCTCCCGACAGAACTTGCCGCTGATTGCTGTCAAACTTTCATTAAAAGTTTCTTTATTAAATTAAGATTAAAATGTTTAGATTTTAAACCACCAAATAAAATCACAAAGTCTGTAGATCACAACTGACTTCATTGAAGGACAAATGTTCCCAGAACCTCAAACCAGGTCTACATTCAGGTGGACTCATGCTGAGTGCTGCTCACAGGTTTTTACACCGGTTCCTGAATGACTCTTTTAAATATCTCTTCATCTCATCTTCATGTACAACCGCCTTAGAGCATTGCCATTGATTTGATTGGCAGACGAGAGGCGGAACTAGATAACCAATCAGAAAACAAGAATCAGAATCTGAGCACATGCTGCAAAATGGAGGAAAAGATGCAAAGGAACAGAATTAATTTGATATTCTACATATGAGCTTTTTTACTGAAAAGAATATATTTGGATGTGACCCTTTTGTAATCTCTAACATTTTGAATTTTTTTTAACGTATTTTTCTCAATTAACTGTAACTGATTACATATATATATATGAATATATATATATATATATATATATATATATATATATAAAATGTAATTCAACTACATGTAACAAGTTACTTTCCAACACTAAGTAGATGTGTCTCCAGTGTTGATGCTAAGCTAACGACGGCTGTAGCTTTAAATTTAGATATAACAGCGCTATCGATCCTGTCATCTAATGCTCACTAAGTTTAACTTTTTTTTTTTTTTTTAAGAAAAGTTTTCTTTCTCTTTAATAAAAGATTTTTTTTTTTTTAAAGATTTGATTTCATGACAACTTCTAAACAAGTCGTACTCAAATCTAAAAGATCAACATGCCCATATACATATAAGAACATACATTTCCTTTTCAGCAGGATACTGCTGGTTATATTAAGTTAAATAAGTAAACCATTGAGCGTTAAATTAGCCATTCTCTTAAAACTAAGTCATCTAGTTTTTTCCATCTCGTACTAACACTTGACACTTGTTTTACTTTAGTGTCAAGTGACACAACAGTAAAATAAATAAATAAATAAAAACTCGTTGCACTGCTACTTCTGTCCTCTTCATCTCTCCACCCTCTTCATCTCTCCACCCTCTTCATCGCTCCACCCTCTTCATCTCTCCACCCTGTTCATCTCTCCACCCTCTTCATCTCTCCACCCTGTTCATCTCTCCACCCTCTTCATCTCTCCACCCTGTTCATCTCTCCACCCTCTTCATCGCTCCACCCTCTTCATCGCTCCACCCTCTCCTGCTACTCACTCCTGCGTCATGTGGACCACCGCCTCCGGAGTCGTGTAGCCGGCGGCGGTGAAGTTGTCGCTGTATCTCTCCATGCCGATGGCCTGCAGCCAGTCCTCCACGGTGCCCAAGGCCGAGGCCGGCTCGGGGCTGCCGGGCTCCAGCAGGGTGGTCTTGGGCCTGTCGGGCGGTTGCAGGAGAGAGAAGTTCAGCTTTCGGTCTGCAGCGCTTCAGAACCGAAACCACGACGATGAAAGTTACGTTCTGTTTAAGAGCTTTTTTTTCGCTTGTAATGCGATGATCTGCGTTTTGGAAGGATTCATGAGAAATGCAGCGACGGCGGCGTTACGGGAATTCATTTCCTTTCCCGAGTCTGCGGCTGCACCGTGGGCTCATAAAGGCGTAACAGTTACACCTTTAGCGATGACACGGAGCTGCCCGCAGGCTGTAAAAACGTACCACGCCACATTTCTCTCCGGCGTTTTCCCCCTTGATTGAATCAGCACATCTGTCTGGTTCACCCCTGTTTAGTGTGTCCCCGTTTCTTAGGGTCCTACCAGAAACTCAGCCAAGTCCAACACAGTTCCTCCTCGGTGCGACCGATACAGTTAGTTAATCCTTATTGTACAGAAAACACACAACCCGAGCCCCTCTTCACATTCAGATAGTTATGTAACTATTTCTTTTTCCCCTTTCTGTTGCTGCAGCGCCGTCGGCCATGAAACCTTCACACGGGGCCGGTGAGTCGGCGGCGGCCTGGTCCCGGTCTGGTCCCGGTCTGGTCCCGGTCTGGCCCCGGTCTGGCCCCGGTCCAGTCCCGCTCCGCTGACTCTCCCACACTCTCTTTATTGCTCTCTCCTATTTTTTTTTTCCTTTTTCTTTTTGTAAAAAAACGATGTCGGGTTGAACTGTGAGAGCAGGATGTCTGACTCTTTAATAAGTCATCTGTACTCAGTAGGTGGAAGAGATTATGCACAGGGATCCCTTTTTACACGCGCGCGCGCACGCACGCGCACACACACACACACACACACACACACACACACACACACACACACACACACACACACACACACACACACACACACACACACCGACTTTCTGCTTCCCTCTTGTAACTGTAAAAGCTGCATTTATAGGATTCAGCTCTAATTACTCCACAAGGACTCCCCTCTCGCGCTCTTGCTGTGTCCCATTAGGTGCGTTTGTGTGAACGTGCGACCCGCTCGCGTGAGCTCACACACTCGTTAAAGTCAAACAGACTCCCGCTGGCCTGCGTCGAGTCTGTAAACACACGTAGGTCATTCTGAACACATTCAGCCGCCGCGGAGTAATGGTGTCGGAGATGTAGGGTCATGTTTGTTTTTAACTCGGCGTTACGTCGTAACTCTGCCGGCTACATTCCTGAGCGCGCAGCACCATTGCAGCTAGTTTGCACAGAAATTCGTTACGCAGGCGATTTTGGGCTGAAAAGAGCCACAAGTTGCTGCTGGATGGCGTTGAACGGGGAAAGGACACGCCGGAGAGAGAGCGCGCGTGTTGGTGTGACAGATCAAATACGACGCGCATAAAGCATTTTGCATCTTTGCAGGTCGTCTGCGTGAACTATCAACAACAAATACCAACAACAACAGTTACCAATTTGCTTTTTAACGTGGACTCTTCGGTGTGGTATGTAAACACGTCGGGCTGAAATCACACTGACACAAAGATGAACTCGGATAAGAGTCATTTCACATCATAAACCCAGCAGAAAAGAAAAAAAGAAAATCTAATTTCTGATAATTCTTCACACCCTTTTTTGCTTATCTATCTTTCCTGCTAATCTTGTAGCAATATCTACCTCCAACCTCTTATCTCCCGGAACCAAAGTGATCTTTCCCTTTAATTTCTCTTATCTTCAGAGGCATGAGACATAAAATGATGATTATTATATCATTATTATGAGATTGGAGGTTTTGAAGTGAGTATTATCTTTTTTCCCGTTCTGTAATAATCTTAAAGAATAAGATTTGCTAGTCAGATGCCCACATATGCTCAGATGGACTGAAGTGATTATTGTTACGAGATTAAAATATCCCCTGAAAACTCCATCGACTCTTGATGTTTTTAATCCTACACTGAAGACTGAAAATAAATAACATGTCCTCCACTTTTTGACCTCTGCATTTGAACTACAGCCCCCACCCTCACATCTATTGAGTGCCCGTCTGTGGTTCTGGTCCGCTCACCTGACGGTGGTCTCCCCGCCGGTCCTCTTCAGGGTGTTGGGGTTGCGGATCAGCTTGTCCAGCATGTTGACGATCTGTCCAAACTTTGGCCGGTCGGCCCGTTCTCTCTGCCAGCAGTCCAGCATGAGTTGGTGGAGCGCCACGGGGCAGTCCATGGGCGGGGGCAGCCGGTAGCCCTCGTCGATGGCCTTGATCACCTTGATAACAGATCAGAGCTGCTGTAAGTCACTTCGTCTCTGAGTTCCAGTTGAACTGGAATAAAAACTGGAGGCAGTTTGATTACAACGTCGCTGTTTCCCCTCATTTCATACGCGTACGTTTTTAATGACCTCACTTTAAGCACCTACGCAAGACATTTGTTCCTGCCCGAATTAAACTGTTGATCATTATTAGTAGAACTACAGACATGAATTCAGCGTGGAATGAGGAAAGCGATTACAATGCTGCCGTTTCACCACCTCTGCAGGACTCAATTCTATAATCCAGTTAAAATGATGAAGTATTTCCTAAAACTGTTTGACGGCACGCAGCTCTGATACCACACGCCAATTCAAGCGGTTGGATTATTCATGACGGTCTGCTTATAATGACATTTCCTCAGACTTACATCCTGGTTGCTCATGTCCCAGTACGGCCGCTCGCCGTATGACATCACCTCCCACATGACGATGCCGTAGCTCCACACGTCGCTGGCCGAGGTGAACTTCCTGTAAGCGATGGCCTCCGGGGCCGTCCAGCGGATGGGGATCTTCCCTCCCTGTAATTGAAAGTTGGGCTGATTAATGGAAGCTGACAAGTGAGGTGACAGCCAGACAGACCACTGACTCAGTCGGACACAACACACACACACACACACACACACACACACACACACACACACACACACACACACACACACACACACACACACACACACACACACACACTCACCCTGGTGGTGTACGCAGCCTCGGGGTCGTCCTCCAGCACTCGGGACATGCCGAAGTCGGACACCTTGCACACCAGGTTGCTGTTGACCAGGATGTTGCGAGCCGCCAGGTCGCGGTGGACGTAGCTCATGTCCGACAGGTACTTCATGCCCGACGCGATGCCGCGCAGGATGCCGACCAGCTGGATGACTGTGAAGCGACCGTCGTTCTTCTGCAGATGAAGAAACAGGAAAAGGTTTAAATACAGTTTTTCCTGCAATCGGACTGTCGGCTTAAACATTTTAGAAAGTGTTAGATAATCTTTTTTCAGTTCAAACTATGTTTCACAGATATATACGGACACGTGTTAATGAATACCTACGCACAATAATATAACACATTTATACGTACACTAAAGTTTGAGACAGAAATATAAAATCCTCTTTCATAAACAGTTCAATACTTGATAACACAGAATGACATGTTTGAGTACATACATGAACAATGTGTGCTCATAAGCATGTATGTGTTCATAGATATACATTAAATTATATTTTATTAATTAAAAATAACTTTTTTGAATTTCTAAAAAAAAAAAAATCCATGCAAATATAGACTACATGGATTGTAGTGTCTATGTAGTTGTATGAGGAAACTTTGAAGCCCATTTCACTTATTGAATGTTAATTAGCATTAATTAAAGTTCATTAACCTGTAAAAAGCCTTCACAGCCACGGTTATAGTTCTTTTTAAATGTGCTAAACACTCATGACTGCAGATCATCATATATAAGATTAACACCATGTGGCAGCATGTTATGAAGCATTCATTGCAACTACATTATAGACCCACCGTTACCATAAATGGAGACTACAAAAACATGCTGACAAGGAGCGTTGTGCAACAAGTTGTTTGTTCCGGAAAACACAAAGGCAGCACACCTGCATGTTCCTTTTTAAACTTCTCTTACATATGTAACACTTTGTACTGCATATTAGCTGTTTAAAGGTGCCGAGCGTCACTAAAACCTGAAGTGTAGTGAACCTGAGAAACACCGAGGTGAAACCTGCAGCTGCCTCCTTGTCAGAAAAAACAGTGAGTTGATGGAGGAGAGGATAAAGATTAGGGCCGATGTTTGGGAGGCGACGCTTGTAATTTGGGCCGGATGACATTACAGGAGATAAGATGGGATTCGGTGGTGTCGCGCACAAACATGCATAAATACACACACACACGTGCGCGTGCAGGAACGCATGACTGACCCTCAGGAATGCATCCAGCGATCCGTTCTCCATGTACTCGGTGATAATCATCACTGGTTTACCTGGAGAGAGAGAGAGAGAGAGAGAGAGAGAGAGAGAGAGAGAGAGAGAGAGAGAGAGAGAGAGAGAGAGAGAGAGAGAGAGAGAGAGAGAGAGTGAAAGGCAGATGATTATGGAGGTAAACGATGCACATCACAGCTCGACACAGCAGGGGGGAGGGTCCTCAAGGGAATCTGTGTGTGTGTGTGTGTGTGTGTGTGTGTGTGTGTGTGTGTGTGTGTGTGTGTGTGTGAGGCCATCCATCTCTGTCCCGTAGTGATTTAATTAGCTCGGTGTTACGGTTGCCCTGACGTCCCTCTTCTCTTCCCTGCACATGCAAAGGCATCTCCACAGAAACAAAACACCAGCGCACACAGACACGCACACGCGCACGCACACGCGCACGCACACACGCACGCACGCACGCACACACACACACACACACACACACACACACACACACACACACACACACATACCATCTTGTGTTTATGCAAATATGAAGTGAAGTTGGACGCATTATCCAAAGTCCCATCGCAGTCACCCACCCAGCGTCCCTCTGACTCGCTATTTATGTCACTCACTGTCCCTTTGCCCTCTTTCTCCTCTGCCAACTTTCGACACATCTGTCATTCTCCTGCCAGCTCCCCTCTGTTGCTTCTCTTCCCCCCTCTCTCCCTCGCTCATATCCCCCCTCCTCCCGATCCCTGCCACTCCTCCCTGGCCTCTCTCACCCCGTCCCTCTGCCTTCCCCTCTGCCGTCTCTCTTGGGGGAGCGTCTGTGTCTTTATCTGAGGCGGGACAGGCGGTGGGGAGGGTGGACATTCCCTGGTGGGTCTCTGTCTGTCTTTGTCTCTGAGGATGAGGGGGGGATAGCAGGCGTGAGGAGAGAGAGGAGAGAGAGGAGAGACGGAGGAGAAAAAAAGAAGGAAAGGAAAGGAAAGGAAAGGAAAGGAAAGGAAAGGAAAGGCGGCGGGCTTGTTTTTGTCCCAAAACGGCAGCAAGCTGGTGCCTAACCAGCCATGGCAGCAACACATGCCGAAAAAGTGCTGCCGCAAATTCCTCCTAGGACGCCGTTGTTCTTTGTGTTCCGTTTGGAGTGGCACAGTTAAGGTGGACTTAAAAGCTTACTGCTTCGAAACAGAAGTGCTGACTTAAACCTGCTGCCTGGAGGGGAGCTGGTGTGAAATCTCTCGTGTGCTCCAGCAGAGCTCCTGAAGCGCTGCAGAGCCAGCTGAGGTCTGGAAGGTGAAGTTCCTCCACTCCGCAGCGGGCCGCTCGCCGTGCCAAGAGGCCGTCAGTCACCGCCTTACCCGCCGCGTGATTGGCACGCCATTAATTACAGGGCGCTGCGGCAATGCCCCGAAAAGAGGAAGTGGAGCTAAAGTTGGGGGAGAGCGGAGGCCCTCTTTGTCAGCCATCTTTGTTCCCTTTGTTGTGCCCCTCGGCCCCGGGGCAGCCGGTGATTGACAGCTCTGCAATCAAGTCTGAGGAGCGTCTGACCTGCGACCTTAAACTCTCGCCTTCCCAGCCCCGCCCTCTTCCTTCCAGCCCATTTGCATGCTAATTCCTTGTTTACTGAATACGCCCTGCCGCCTTTGGCAATGAACTCCGGGCAAGGAGCCCCACCAGTGGGCCGATTATCACCTGCCAACAAAACAGGGGCGATGGGGGGCGGGAGGGGAATGCAACAGGGGAACAATATTGAGGGAACGTTGGGTGAATGTTCTCCGGAGGCCCCGGCGTTTTCAGAGAACAAAGATCCGCCCTTTAAAAGCAGATTTTTTTTTTTGAATTAGCACGCTCTTACTTTATGTAAATCAGCCGTTAAACATATCACGTCTTGATTTGGAGCTCTAATGGAGGCTAGGTTTTAATTACACACTCACATGATAGAAACATTAAGTCTATACAGGCTTCAGGATGGTGGACTCCAGCCAGCAGCCTCCAGTGGGGGATTTTTGAACATTTATGTATTTTAGGGCCTATTTGGAGTCCCTCCATAATTAATAAGCCTTAATTGGCTCTGTTGGACATGCCAGCAAACTGAGGCCAGATTGAGAATTCCTTCTAACTTGATTGTAATGGAGAGTGGAGTGCAATTCAAATAATGGATTTTTAATAGATTCCACTGACACACTCAAGTGTGAAGGACTAATTTGCCCAAACCTTGTGTCAAGCTCTCAGAAGTAAGAGTGGAAGGAGGTGGAGTGGGAGTTATGGGATGCCCTTCTTGCTTTGGCTCACCATCCTTTCATGTCGGCTCCTGTCACCGCCGCGTAGCTCGTCTGCTCCTCCCTTCATCTCCCTCCCTCGGTCTCGCTCCGTCTCTTTCTTTCCCAGCCTCCGGTTCAGTAGTTCTACCACCCTCTGCTTTCCCTCTCTGTTGTTCTGTCTCTCCTCTAATCCATCAGCTCCTAACCGCCTCCCTGTCTCTTCTTCTCCGCGTCTCTATTTGCAGCTTGTCTCTGATTTCTCTTCCTTCCTCCTTGTCCATCTGGGCGCCTTTTCGCTGTCTCTCTCGCTCCGTCTCCGCCAGGACTGCGAGGTCATCCCTCCCGCCGTGAGAGGTGTGATAGGTGATAAGCAATTCTGCATGTGCTGCTGTTCACTTTCCGCTCCTCGACCGGACGGAGCGTGTGCGTGTGCGTGTGTGTGTGTGTGTGTGTGTGTGTGTGTGTGTGTGTGTGTGTGTGTGTGCGTGTGTGCGTGTGTGAGAGAGACAGTGTTATCTGGTGCAGATAGAGCCTGGCTGTTGTGTCACGACACCTGAGGGCACTTCATCCGTCTAACCAGAGCCATCACCTGTGGTAGCCCTCACACACATAAGATCAAAGGTGTGCGGATGTCGGCATGTGCTGACAAGACATTCGCACGTGCATACACACACCCGTCGCTGCAGGATTTCAAAGTTGTTTTTTTTTGTGTGTGTGTTTGTTGTGATAAAAAAAAAAATTATTTTGTGAAGATTTTCTCCAAAACTGATATAATTTGGGAAGTTTTTTTTGTGTAAAATTGCGAGTCGAGAAAGAAAAATAAACTTTTTTCAACCCTAACTGATAAAGGAATAAATATGTAATCACCTCCAGTGTGCTCCAGTGCACCGCGTTTTATTAGGTGATGAGAAAACAGCAGCAGAGGATTTCTGATTATAAATGGGGAATTATTTTTGTTAATAAAGCGAGTTTTGTTTGAACAGACTTCCTTTTTGCTGTAATACTTTGAGCACAGCTTCTGCTGACCACATATTTCACTGGAAAAATCCGGGCGATTTTAAAAAATTTCAAGCAGTTTGCTTGAATTCCAGTTAATTATTGCCATTGTAAGATTTTGTGATTTCCTGGAGGGACACACACACACGCACGCACACACACACACGCACACACACACACACACACACACACACACACACACACACACACACACACACACACACACACACACACACACACACACACACACACACACACCTATAGCCTAACATCATGCGGAGGTGTAAAAGTGGGAGAGAACCAGAGAGACAGAGAGGGGAGAGTGCCAAGGGCAGAGGGAGGGAGATTTGGCCGGCGTTTTGTGGCCATGCAGCAGCAGATAGAGGAGGGATAGGGTATCACTCCCTAACCCCAAACACATTTACAGCTGACACCATGATTAATGAGTCTGGTGCCGCGCTACAGGGCCTGTTCCTGGACCCATTAGACCCCTCCTCCCCTCCCCCCACCCGCCTCTCAACTGCCCAGCTACCTCCAACTCCACCTCCCCTCCTTCCCCCACCTCTTCCATCTGGACAGAACCCACCTGGGGATTCCCCCCGATGGGACGTCTGCACAACACGCACAAATACGAGCCTTCGCTTCAGTATATGTGCTAACACAGGTATCCTTTGCGACTTAAGTGGTTGTAAAATACACACCAGAGCACAAACACACATCGTTTGCTGGTAAAGACGGGTTTGTCCCTGCGCTCACCTTTCTCCAAAGTCACCCAAAAACCGCAGACGCAGTTTGTCATGATTTATTGTTACGTTTTTTGGTTTTTAACAGAGACAGCAGAAATGAGTGCCCTTTCTGTGTCATTACAATAAAGTAGTAATTGTGTGTGTAAATGGGGTTGTGTGTGTGTGTGTGTGTGTGTGTGTGTGTGTGTGTGTGTGTGTGTGTGTGTGTGTGTGTGTGTGTGTGTGTGTGTGAGAGCTGAGCTGAGCATGATTCCCATTCCTGAAGCAATTTCCCTCCACAAAAAAACCTTCGTTTCTCGTTTGAGAACCCCTGTCTGGACTTACATTTGGTGACCACGCCCTCCAGGTGGATGATGTTGGGGTGGTCGAACTGGCCCATGATGCTGGCCTCGGACAGGAAGTCCCGCCTCTGCTTGTCGGTGTAGCCGGCCTTCAGCGTCTTGATGGCCACGCAGATCTCCCTCTTGCCCGGCATCTTCAGGCGGCCGCTGCAGACCTCACCAAACTCGCCTGAAAAAATACACAGCGGGGTGCCCAAAGATGTTGAACACAAGCGCTCAGATCCACGGACTATAAATCAAATCACAAAACAGTGTGTGTGTGTGTGTGTGTGTGCGTGCGTGCGTGCGTGTGTGTGTGTGTGTGTGCATGCGTGTCTGTGCACGCGCGTGTGTGTGTGTGTGTGTGTGTGTGTGTGTGTGTGTGTGTGTGTGTGTGTGTGTGTGTGTGTGTGTAAGAAGGCTTCCACTTTGAACATTGATCAGGGTCTCTAATCCCCCACTGCCCTCCTCCCCTCGCGCACTGGAGCAGAGAGAGAGGGGGAAATGGATATTGATTCTTTCTCTTTATTATTTTGTCATTGGATGACTTTTCTGCGGCCACAGGAATAGCACGGACAACATATTTAGCCTCCACTGATTTTTTTTCTTTAACTTGTTGACCTCTACAAGGTTTGAGCGGTAAAACGATGGGTCTTATTTTCATGAAACGGACACCGAATCTTCCGTTAGATAACAATGTTCCTCACTGCAAATGCGCCCCATGAAACTAGGTTTATGATAATTGATTACAAATGGATGAAATATCCAAAACAACATGTCTCCTCACCGATGCCAATAACTTTCTCAATCTTGATGCAGGAGGCGTCGATCTCTTTGGCGAACTCGCGGACGGCTTGGTTGGGGTCCTCGTATGTGAAGGGGTCGACGTATATCCTCACTCCTGAGGGGAGGAGAAAGGAAGGAAGCAAGCGAAAGAAAGAGAGAGAGAGAGAGAGAGAGAGAGAGAGAGAGAGAGAGAGAAAGAAGCGAGTGAAAAAAATGAAGGTTAATTCATTCCAGCAACAACTCTCCATCTGTTCTGTATTTCCATCATGCTGCAGGCTACACCGCCTCCTCTGTGGATCCTCCTCCTCCTCCTCCTCCTCCTCCTCCTCCCTCCTCTCCATACCTCGCTTCACACTCTGACTCCGTTGCATTTCTTGTCATCGTGGCTGACTCCAATGAAGACGGAGCTCATTAACTTGAAATTTTTGTGGCACGCAAGCAGCAATGCCAATGACTTGATAATGAGGTGTTTGGAGCATGTTAAGATGCAAGAACATTAACTTCAAAATATTTTTTTTTTCTCCTCCTCCATTTTATGGGCTTCATTTGCGGTTTAGAGTGCGCGCACGTGAGCACACCTGACAGCGCTAATGGGCCTCAGTTATAGAGTGTGCAGGTGGAGTGTTAACTAGCAGTTACCTTGATGCAAGTGCTTCTCTTCATCAGAGTCCTGCTTGGCTTTGCTGTATTTACTCCTTCTGGGGGCAAAAAGAGCAGAGCGGTCAGTCACAGTGGATTTTAAAGGTTTTAAATGTCAAAGCATGTGTGTCTCATGTAAAAAAAAACAAAAAAAACCTTATAATCACAATATTAATAATGGAGCACAAGTGTCAATCACGTCAGTAAAAACCAAAACCAAGACTCCACAACCCACACCATTATGTAAGGTGACGCAATCACTGATGACACATTCCTTTTTGATATTATTAATGTCATTACAAAGAAAGAAATCATTTTAAATGTTTTGACTGTTGTGGCACTTAGATGTGAAGATAAAAGCTTCAAAACATAAGCTTTTTTATTTGTGATGGGAAGATGGACACCACACTACTTTCAATGTAGTAAACATCAAGGGAAGGATATTTAGCTTAGCTTAGCATAAACAATGGAAACAGCTCGCCTCTAAAAAAAAAAAAAAAAAAATCAAGTAGCAACTATATTAAAGCTCACTAACTCGTGTATGACCAAAATTAAAGTGTCGAAAGTGTTTTTCTGTGTGATTCCCAAATTCTGAACTTTTCCTTTAAGGTTAAATATGTCCACCACGCTGAGGTAACCTGCATCACCAAGTCGGTCACAGTAAATCACAGTAAAGATTTAAAGACTTGTGCAAGATAAGTAGATATGATTAATGATTTTGAGATATTTTACCTCATTTAAATGGACATATAACCTGCAATTATTTCATAGTTACAGTAACTAGATAATTAAGATAACAAAATGTTTCATACAATTTGATGTATTTTTATGCAAAAAATAAACAAACAGTATACATAAAATAGTTCAAATCAGCTTCAGTATCAAACTGCAGCTAAAACATAATGCATAAGTAATAATAATAATAATAATAATAATAATAATAATAAACATTCAATCAAAATATATAGATAGTAGAAGAGTCTGTTACTTTTAATAGTTTTAATGTATTTTGCTGATAATAATTTTACTTTGGTTAATTACATATTTCAGAGTCCAGTGATATTTGTGAAGGTTTTTGAAGGGCACTGATCATTCAACAACAACAACAACAACAACAACAACAACATGGAGCAGAGGCCAGACGGGTGTAAAAGCTATAAATCAATCGCGAAGAAGATGCACTTAAATCCCTCCGAATCCCTCAAGCAGCCTGACACCTGGCCTTATATTGATGTGTTAGGGTCAGTGGTGGAAATGACCAGATGTGAGACATTGTCATTGTGTAATGACGGTAAACGGTTGCATGATTACAGTCCCTCCCCACAATCACAGGATGGCCGCGGCAGCACAATGACAGTGGCCGTCACATGCATATAAAAAAGGGCTGAAACAACCACCTGCTTGGCTGGATAGAGAGGAGACACACACACACACACACACACACACACACACACACACACACACACAATCAGCAGCCCTCTTCAATCCCCATCATCCTCAATACACACACGCAAGCAGTGATCTAGCTTCCACATAATGAGGCACATACTGTGCACACACATGCAGGAACTAACACACAAGCTAGAAACACCACACACACAAAACTTAAGGATATGTGGACACTCACTCTCACACACACACACACACACACACACACACACACAGAGACACACACACACACACACACACACACACACACACACACACACACACACACACACACACACACACACACACACTCAGGGGGTGAGTGTGGTTAACACCCTGAGGTGAGGCAGCCCCATCTGCATGTAATCCCATCTGTGTGACGCTGCTTTGTCCTGCTCGCTGGTTAACACCCCGAGATTGGGTCACTGCAAATCCACCTGATGCCTCTCCGTCTCGGTCCCTCTGTATTCTATCTAATACTTTTCATTGCCTGCTTATCTCGTTGTGCACCTTCCTGTCGCTCTCCCTTTCTCTCTCTCCCGGTTTTTTATTTTTTTGTCCTTTCTCTCTCATTCCCTTCACGGCGGTCAGCAAACCGCAGCAGGGGGAAATAACTCGTGGCCAGGATTACAGCCACTATCTGAGAGATAGAGGGAGAGGGATTTTTGTGTGTGTGTGTGTGTGTGTGTGTGTGTGTGTGTGTGTGTGTGTGTGTGTGTGTGTGTGTGCTGAGGGGAGGGATGCGAGCAGCCGGAGGGGGGTGCAGAGGACAGGGAGCGAGGGGTCGCTGATTGCATCTCTTCAGCTGTCGGAGCTGTCAATCACGTCTCCGGTGTGGCGAGTCATCACTCATCCGACGTGAGCGAGTTGCACTAGCTGTCTGGCTCAGAGTGTGTGTGTGTGTGTGTGTGTGTGTGTGTGTGTGTGTGTGTGTGTGTGTGTGTGTGTGTGTGTGTGTGTGTGTGTGTGTGTGTGTGTGAATTTTTAGAGTGACTTCCATCTCCTGACAGCTACTTTTCCCCGGCACTAAGCAAGACATCCCTCATCTGGGTGGCAAGAGGGAGAGACAGAAAGCAGAAGGGACGTGAGGGAGTGACGAAGCTCACCTTCGGCTGATGACGAAAGCACTGATGAGGATGATGAGGAGGACCACGCTGCCCACCACCGACACCAGCAGCACCGTGGAGTTGGCCCCGTCACCGATAATGGGAGCCGGAACTGTGGAAAGAAAAAAAGAGGGGAAAGAAAAGGGAGAGACAAAAGAGCAAAGTCAATATGATTGCGCTCAATGGAGTCACCGCACATGAAAGAGCCCGTGTGCATTCTGTGTTTGTCACACTAACTGATCTCCCTCCCACTTCCTCCCCACGTCTGCTCCCTCTGCCTCCGTTTTTACAATCCGGCCCATAAAGTCTCCTGTTTGGCACGCTCCATTGAGAGACAATGACGAGCCATTAGGACGGGTGCTTGACCGTGTCATTATCATGCGCTGCCGTTTCCATCTGCATTACAAAGGGGACACCTGGGCTTCCAGCGCATCTCCGCGGCCCCTTTGCATCAGAACTGTTCACATTATGTGGAAGAATATTTACGAGACAACATCTGAATGTGAGGAGAACATTCAGGTTTGAGTGATCACATATTACAAGGTTGTTTTTCCAAGTCGAATAAAGTCAAGTTTAATTCAGCTACATAGCCCAATATCACCAATATCTCCCAAAGGGCTTTACAAGCTGGACAGCATATGACCTTTGACCCTTAATACAGATCAATACAAAAATGGGAAGAAATTTTTGACGAGCAACAGAAGAGCATCTCTCCTTATTGATGTTGTGTGTAAAGAGTAGACCAACATAGAAAAAAATGATGTAAATAAAAAGGATGAGCAAATCTCAGATTGTTAAATAATATGAAGAATATGAATCGTTATCCTCTTAACATTCACATTTTCCCATGTATTTCCCTTTAAGTAGCTTTAGGGTCATGCTTTTCTTGTAGCTGCTGCCTCAAAAGGAAATCTTTAGAAAGTTCCGTGGATCTGAATGAGTTTTGGCTGAACTGCATGACATTGTAATGACCGGGAGGCTAATTTGAAATTGTGATCAGAGTCCACCCACACAGTACTCTTTTTATCTTGGGGTTTTTACAGGTTTGACGTGCTTTCATGTCTGGAAACTGAATCTTAAACTGATAAATGTTAAGGGGCAGTGATGAGAAGCAGAAGTAGCTGTCAGCAGTTTATAACTAAACATGTCAGAAATGGTATCATTCGTCAAAAACCCACATAGTTTGAAGCATCTGCTGAGACTCAGACTTGACTATAGAAGCTCTTCAAGTTGCCAGTCAGGTGCTAGAGCACGATATCATTTGTCTTTTCTGGAGGACGGCTATTTTGATTAATGGCTGTGCAATGACAGAGACAAACTCGTAAAAGATGCCATCATTGCAGGCTTTTTCAGAGCCTGGCATCGAACCTCTCCGCCTCTCTGTACTGACGTCATGGAGACGAGCTGAGAGGAGACGGCGTGGCTGAACTCACCAGAGTTGGTCATGAACTCAAACGGGCCGCTGAATTCCCCGTAGCCGGCCGCCGTGCGAGCGCGCACATGGAAGACGTAGGAGGTGAGCGGGGTGAGGCCCTTGATGTCAGTGTTCCTTGAAGAGGTTTTTATGATCCGGTAGCTTCTTTCATTCTGGTCCTGTGGAAGACAGAAAAACCGCAGATGACTCAAAGGCTCAAGACACGATTCTATTTTGGAGAATATTCACTAAGAGAGACTTCATCTCGCCTGGAGCCCCTCACCTTCTCGTAGTACTTGACCTCATACTCCAGTATGACCCCGTTGGCTCTGTCCGGTGGCTGCCAGGCCAGCGAGATGGTGTGTCTTGTGATATCCTTGGCCTGGATGGAAGTCACTGGAGAAGGAGCTGGTGAGACGATCAAAGACAGAAAAAAAAAAAAAAAAGAAGATGAAAAACCGTTTAGCCCGCTGCTTCCTCCCATCCTCCATGTTGTTCTCAGCCTCGGAGACACTCTGTCTGTTTTGTGCTGCTCTCCTAAATCCCTCCCCCCTCCCCCTTACTCCCGCTGACAGAGTGAAACAGCGGGCGAGGCCACAAGGCAATCACTTCCATTTCTCTTTGAACTTGGCTTCTATTCAAAATGGCAGGCGTTACAGAGCTGTATATGGCCACACAGCAGAATTACTAATGCTGGAGTGTATGGAAATACTCTGCTTCTGATCTAATGGTTGGCATCAATAAAACCGATCCAGGTTTCCCTCCGCTGACACGTTTAGCCCGTCAGCCACTTCTCATGACTTCATTTTTCTCTGTTTTCCCAGGTCACCTTGGGAAACCGTGCGCTGCTACAAGGTGCACGATTAAAATGAAATGAGCTCCATACACCTTCGCAGATTTTTTTTTTTTTTTTTTTGGTCTTCAAGAGAGCAAATCAATTGGTTTTCATTAAAGCTCCGGTGCACAATCTTATCTTCAAGCCCTCTCTACTGCAGCTGATAATGAGGCCATATTTCAAGCAGCCACGCTATCTGCGTTCAGACGCCTTTAACATGTGAAGGTTAAAGCACTGATAATGGCTTACACTCGTCTCCTCCCTCCAGTGCGTCACCCCTGCACAAATCAAACCTTTATCTTCGGGGAGTGTGACAACACTAAAATTGGGTCACACACACTGTCAATGTAGCAGAGAGAATATAGGCGGAGGATAGATAGTGTCGTAAACAGAGGCAGGCTCATGTGAAGATACGACAGGTGGAGTTAAAGAGCGGGCGACGAAAAGGTACACAACTAAACCGCAGACACACAAAAGATATGAAACACATATTTCGAGCGCTTTGGGGGTTCTAGCTTCGGAGTTTAAAACCTCTGTCACGTTCACACAGGGGTCCCAAACAGCCCAACAAAATGTATTCTCCATGAAGCCAGAACAACATCTCCACTCACGCCCAGGTACGTTTCTTTATGGCATCTGCTCGCACCAGTTCACAAGGAGTGACTCTCTTGACCTCTGCTCCCCAGTGATGACTGTAACCGTACTCGTACTGGACCATCTGCCTTTTAAAAAATTACAGTGGGATGATTAATGAGGGGTTCGCGGTCCGCCGATTATGATTGGATTATCTATGACATTATATACATCCTCATCACATGGACCAGGGGCTCCAGGGAGCTTAGCCTCTGAGCTAACACTAACAAAACCCTTGCTTTTAGCCGGGGATTGAGTTCAAACGGGCCTGGAATTCAAGCACCGGGCCGTGGATTGAGTTTCAGTGGGGCGAAGAAGCGTCAGGAGAGGAGAGGAGAGGCTGGGGGTGACGGTGGGGTGGCAGGGGGTCTGTGACTGGTGGGGGCTGATATTGAGATGGAGAGGGATGGGATTGCAGACTCGGTAAATAGATTAACCCAAGGCTGTGTCATCCTGTTGGCCTAATGTGTTGCGTCTCCGTTAAACAATTAGATGGCGGCCATTTGTATCCCTCCGATCAATCTTACCCGGCAGCGAGAGCCAATTTGAAGGCTCTCCCCGGGGCCGACCGAGGACGCTCCGACTTCAGAAGGAAAACCCCTGAGGGGTTCACGGGGCCTTCGTTCCCTGGCAGTAATCCGCACATCTATCATTCTTCCAAAGATGACAGATATGGCGACTTAATCGTGTTCCGCTGCTCTTGTTGCGTTTTTTTATTTTTCCCTCGACTAATGTGAGGCTAAAGATGAGTGATTTTCTGAAAGGCCTCGTCTCAGGTTCATTACATGACACAGCAGCTCAGACGCGAAAGATGTGATCCATCAAGGTCGAGTTTTATACCCTATTAAAGATAAATCGGTCAGCTGAATTCCTAAAAAGCAAACTGATACAATTTTAAATATTATCAAACCGTGTGTGCACAAATTCTACACAAAACGGACATTTTTGACCCGAGGCTGCGATTTGGGCAGAACGTGTTCGACTGGCTGGTACCTCTGTGCATGAATTTAAACATGCGGGGCGATCTGTAATTTCTTACCGCCTCCTGAAAGCGTGGGCTCAACACGCTGGTGGAATAATAAGTGTGAGATGCAATGAATATTCAGATCCCATTTCAGAATTGGGCTCTCCAAAAAAATAAAAAAAAGTCCCACACACACAGTAGACACACACACACACACACACACGCACACACACACACACACACGGCAACACAAAGGACCTCATTACACACACAGAAAGATAGAAATTCACAGAGAAAAAACACACACCTCGTCCCATTATCTCACACAGGCAGCACAAACTCAATCACACCACCCGTGCTTACATTATAATGAGGAAACACCTGGTGGAGGCACACGGATGGAGTTCAGGGTTTGGTTTGAAAGGATATTGGAGGCCGTTTTTAGCAGATGGTGGTGAGGTTTTGTCTTGTTGAGCGAGCGGGTTTATCTTTGCGAGCGCGTTCATCACAGAGTATTTGTGCTGCGAGGAGCATCTGCGGTCGGCGCGGGCATTTGCACGAATATGCGCTCGATTATAGCCTGACAATAAAAAAAAAAAAAAAAAAAAAAAAAAGAGACGATGGGAGGGGGAGGGGGAAGGGCTGCGCACATGTGGTTGCCAGATTGGAGCCTGGTTGCCAGATTTGAGTCACTCAATTTCGCTGCCGCCGAGGAAAAATAGTCGAAGAGGGAGCCGTTTTTTTTTTTTTTCTTTTTTTTTTTTTTTTAGGGCTGTCGAGAAAATGGCTCCTGCTTACAACATCTCCCCCCTCCAACACCGCCCGGCCAGCCTCCACCTCCCCGAACACATTTTCCACATGTACTTCTGTCCGGTTCGCCAGAGTGATGGAAACTCACACACATGTGCGCTGACGGACGTGCCCACACACACACATCATCTCTCATGCACTAATTCACTTTTAGTCACCTAAGCCTGCCAAGTATTTTGTATCAGGACATAAACACCTCTCTGTCAGACTCTCTCTTTCCCCCTTTTTCACACACACACACACACACACACACACACACACACACACACACACACACACACACAGCCCATAAAAGGGGGGAGAAAACATCCATTTACAGCCAGGGGTCAGTTCAAAGCTTGGACATCTCTCCCTCTCCTCAGGCAGGCCGGGTGAAAGGGTTCCACGCCGGCTGATTTACGACGCTGGAATTGTTCATGGCGACACATGGAATCTGACCTCCTCATACACACATACACATGCATGCCTGGTCACAAATGCACGATCATACAATCTGGTCTGCTAGCATTTATTTTTCTCTCTACTGCACCATCTTCTTTCATTTTTCCTCTCACGCAAAAAAAAGTGCTCCTCCTTTCCAACCTGCCTACCTCACTTCTTCCTCTCTAGCCGAAATTTGAACTTTTATAGGAAGGCGGGCGGCGGGGGTGTCTTTTCCACAGCACTTATAAATCCTAATAAATCTATCATAATAAATGCGTAATCCACGGTGTCTGGATGCGGGGAGGCGATACAGCGAGAGGGACAGCCACAGATGACTGGCTGGATTACCAGCGGCTGAAACTAGAGCTTCCAAAGCCCCTACCGAGCATTAGCAGGAAGAAATCCAATCAGTCTGGAGCTATTCTCTTTAACACACACACACACACACACACACGAATGCACACAAATTAGAAGAGACACACACACACACACACACACACACACACACACACACACACACACACACACACACACACACGAATGCACACAAATTAGAAGAGACACACACACACACACCCATATGGAGACACAGAGGACATTGTTTGAGAGGCAAATGTGGATCGTCTCCATTCATAGGCGTACAAACATTCTGTGCAGCACATTTTCTTACTTTTAGCCACGCATGCAGTCAGTCCTGCACATGTGAAAACACACACACACACACTAATAGAGCCTCCAGCTGCAGCTTCATATAACTAATCCAGGGGAACAATTGTGAAACATGCAGCGGTGATGAGCCAAAGGCAACATCATCTGTATCTTACAACTTCAAGTCAGCAGATTAGCCTCGAGCAACCTCAGGGGGACCTTTGTGTGTGTGTGTGTGTGTGTGTGTGTGTGTGTGTGTGTGTGTGTGTGTGTGTGTGTGTGTGTGTGTGTGTGTGTAAGTATGTCTTTATATGAATCCATGTCTGAAAGTGTGTGTTTTCGGGAACGACCACACGGACACTTTCGAGGCGTGCTCCGTCACAGCTCCCCCTCATGCCTGTCTGGCAGGACGCGCTGCTCTCCCTCAGGCAGGCAGCACATCCATTCATCTCCATCTTCCTGACCCCAGCAGATAAATCAAGCCACTGTGTCCTTAAATTGCCAGTCCAAGCCCTATTTAAGATATTCGCTTTTCCCATAGATGGAAATTAGTAATAAAAAAAATAAAAAAAGATGACACAAAAAGGCACTTAGCTTGCCACCCAAGAGCAGGGCACTAAAAGAAGAGTGTGGTAATGATCGGCTATAAGCAGGGGAGAGAAGGGAGGGACGGAGAGAGAGGACCCGGGTCATAAAATCCATTTGCACAACAACCGGCTACAAAATGGCTAAATGACAAAGCAACGGGAGGCTCTGAACGCACCCCGGGCTAAAGGTCCGTTCTCCAGCTCTGAAGGAGAGGCTGCATTCATGGGTGGATTCTACAAGAATAATTACATGCACATACACACGCACACACACGCACACACACACACACACACACACACGCACACACACACACACACACACACACACACACACACACACACACACACACACACACACACACACACACACCAGCATTTGTAATGAAGCCTCCGTAGATCAATACAACTCATCTAATTTATTAGCTTGAGAGCTAAATATAGCACGGTGAACCCATCTTCAGCCCGGGCTTCTCATTATGCAAAACTCTGGCGAAATTTTGCAGAAAATCATTTCCCGCTGCCGAGAATCCATCATCCTCCTCAGTAATCACCCAGCCTTCACCCAAATTATTCCCAACTTTAATAAACATGTTTTCACGCGCAGATTGCCCCCAAAAAGTATTTCAAGCATTCAGTGTAATGAACTTGCGCCCTGCATCAAACATGAGCCGGCACACACGCTGAATGCTATCGACACACACACAAACACACACACACACACACACACACACACACACACACACACACACACAAGTCAGGAGACTAACTAGGCTCTTGTGATCTGCAGGAAAAGTGGAAGTGAACCACCTCAGTTACCTAAACAAACGTTCAAATAAATGATTTAACTGCTGTTTTAAAGGTTAAGACTGAAGTTGAATCCATGCTAATGTTGAGTAAAATGGACATAAGTAACCATAGTTACCATGTTTTCTATTGGTAACTGCTTTAATACACCTTGTGCATTCAAAATATGTTGATGGATCCTGATAAACTACATGAATGGAAACCTGCAAGCCAATAACAAACGCATCTTTTTTACGGTGTAGTTTTATTTAGTTACATCCATTCCTGACCAGCTGTCAGGATTTGGCTTAAAAATATGTTTAAAATGTTTAAAATGTGTCATTAAATCTATTCAAAGGTTTCAAAAATATATTGATATGTCAATATTATTGAGCCTTATTACTTATTACTTGAGGTAATCAATGCTCCACTCATGGAGCGCTTTTAACCTTCTTTGAGGAAGCACTTGGACGAGTTATTGGATTCTCACAAAAAATATGACTTATGTGAATGAAAATATGATCTGCGTTCAAAGGCCCGTAAACACTCCCTCCAATCACAACCACCCGTTCACTCAGATCACCTCCGGTCGTCTTACCGGCCTGGTTGGTGGTGACGGTCACCGACACGGCCTGCTCCGGGCCCGGGCTCTGAGGCGACACCCCGTTCACCGCCCACACCTCGAAGGTGTAGTTGGTGTGGGCCTGCAGCTCGTTGATGGACACCCTGGTTCCCTTCAGGCTCAGCTGCTGCGGGCTGAAGTGGATGCCGTTGCCGCACGGTTGACAGCGCCGGCCGTCGGGCCCGCAGCGTTTGCACACCACGTTGTACGTCAGGTCCTGGCGGCCTCCCGAGCTCCGGGGCGGGCTCCACTCCAGGTTCACGGAGGTCTCGTTCACGTTGGAGATGAGGTGGACGGGAGCCGACGGAGGGCCTGCGGAGCCGGAGGGAAAGAGTTGATGGTGTTTAGCAGTGGCGGTTGGAATAAACAGCCAAACGCCCAGCAGGTAGAGTTACATTCATATTTACATGTTCTTACTGCAGAAAGGGAGACATTAGTCATCACATCAAAGTTTTCATTAACGATAGCAGTCTTTTTTTGGTGCGCACTTCAAACAGCCGAGTCTCCCGTGGTTGAGGTAACCGATTCTCTCCATACACACTCATAACAAAGATGTAAACACGCAATAGACTGGGCTGTCCCTTTATAGGGAGCCCAGGCTTCTTCCATTCCCTTTTAATGTCCTGTCCGTTACAGCGCGGGAGGATCCAGTTTCACCTCAGTTAATTCAGAAATGTTAACTGAAATCCAATAGCAGAGCTCTCAGATTCATGTGTCGAATCAGCTGCGAGGTGGCGGGCTGCCTGCCTGGCTGGTCCTGCCGCTAACAGCGGGGCTTTATGGCGCCGCGCTCAATAACTTTACACAAAGTTTGCTTTGGACCCTGTTACCAAGTTCCTGCTGTGATGTAAAACCTGCAAGCTCTACTTTTATACGGCGAGCAGCTCCTCAGATACGTGACACAAACTCCCCAGCGCATCAATCCCAATTTACATGTCAGCTCTGTTGTAATTAATATGTTTTTTTGCGTTGCTTTCAAACATAAGCGGCGGTAATTGACTTAACTCTGCCTTTCTCTCCCTCTCTCTCGCCCCACGTCTCTGTTTTCCCTGTCTCGCTCGGTCGCTCGCTCTCTGACTAATGAAGCGCACGCGAGCAGGCTGGGGGGATCGATGCAGGGTGAAATATGAAAGCCAGTCGGGCCGCGGACTAATCATTTCACAACGGAAATTAATTATCAGTGTTATTTTTGGAGGAGCGGAGTGGCAATGAGTGATTTCACAGAGACACGGAGAGGAGCAGACAGGACAGTGTGGCGGAGGGTGTGTGTGTGTGTGTGTGTGTGTGTGTGTGTGTGTGTGTGTGTGTGTGTGTGTGAGAGAGAGCATTTGGTCGCCCGAGGAGTAAGAAGTGCGCTTCAGTGCACGAGAGTTGCCGTATTATTGGAGACGAGGAAGTTCAGTTTCACCCGCCACTCGTGCATTCTTTCTCATGCTGTATGTGGAGCCAGTGTTACGGTGGCAGGGTGGTGCTGAATGAGCTGAGGGGAGGGACGAGATGGGAGACGGACAGAAGGAGAAGACAAACACAGTCTGTTCATCCAGACAGCAGAAAGCCTCTGATTAGTATGGAAGGAGCAAGGTCTGGGTGTGTGTGTGTGGGGGGGGGGGGGGGGGGGGGGGGGGGGGTCTGTTTAACTGCACACGACACAAGACGGTGGGATGCAGAGTCGACCAGAGGTGGAAAAAGTTTTCAGCTTCTGTTCTTAAGTAAAAGTAGTAACACCACACTGTGCACATAAAACGTATCAAGTATCAAAAGTAAAAGTACACACTCCGCAGTAAATGCTCCCTGTCAGTGGTTTAATATACATAATGGTTTTCTGAGTAATGTATTACTGTGCATTTTAGTGCTGTAGTTATTTAAGGTTGTGCTTATTTGACTGACTTTAATTACTGTTGCAGTTAAATCTGCAAGTAATGCACCGTTAGCTTATCATATGTTTGTGTCGTTTTTATTTTGTAGGAACCACGTATCTCTGAAAAGTCAACAAGCTGAGAAAATCCAAGCATTTTCTTGTGAATGCAAATGACGTTTCATGATGTCTTTAACTCAAAAGGAACATTTAATCCTTTGGTTTAGCAGAATAATTCAAAATCACCAAATACGTGGTTTTCACTGGATACATTTGCATAAATTGGAAATAGCAAAGTACGAGTACCTCAGATTTGTACCAAAGTACGGTACCTACTTGAGTAAATGTACCTAGTTACACTCCACCACTGAAGTAGACTGTGTTAATATTAGCAACGTCCTCTTACCAACTGCAGCCTTCGATGAAAATAATGATAAAGCACCCCCCCCCACCCACCCACTCTTCCTCTCTTGCTCTTTCACCTCGTTTGCTTCTTAGTTACAGATCAGATGGGGTTTCTAACTGAAGGTGTCCACACAAACTGTAATTATAATAGGGTTGCTGTGCTTTGTTTACATAAGCTCTTTATACTGATACTCGATATCATTCTGCCGGCGATACTGGGCTGTTATCTGGACTTACGGTGTCATAAACTGAACAGGACAAAGGTGGTAAGGCGGCTTTAGTAAAGGACGTTTAGTGTGAAGCTGGAGATAATCAGTTTAGTTCAGCATTAAGACTGAAAGTAGAGGAAATCACTTCTTACTTGGCTTTCACTGTATATGTATTCAACCAAGCAGATATAGTGTGTTCCTGAGTGGGCTGTGGAAAGAGCCAGGCTAACCGTTTCCCTCTGTTTTCAGTCTTTATGCTAAGCTAAGCTAACTGAATCCGGGGGCCAGCTTCACATTTAGAACGCAAGTAACATCAATCGTCTCTCCTCACTCATATATGTGCAAGGAAGTCCTGTAATGTGAGAAGTATTATCAGAAATACCAACATGCTAAGATTTGAATGTGTGCATTGGCATGTGTGTGTTAATCCACTTTTATTGTGTTTGTTTGTTGCTATGACAAACGTGGCAACAGCTGTATAACTTTACGGCTGTATAAAGTCTTAAACACATTCCATCATGTCAGTATACCTCCCCGCATTCCACACACACACACACACACACACACACACACACACACACACACACAGTACCTTTGGCTGTACCTGTCGCTCTCCCAGAATGCACCACTGGGAGCAAGGGAGCGTGGGAGAGCCGTCGGCTGTGACTGACACCCGGTAATTAATCCTGGGAGAGAGAACGGCGAGGGGAGACGGGAGCGCAACGCTCCTGCAACCTTCATACAACGTTAGCTCAACATGGCCTTAAAATTCACTCTCCTTATGGGAGGAATCTAGAGGGAGACTTTGAAAGTTTCTCCTGAAGAAAGTTGGTGATTTCCTCCGTCTACTTTTCCGTTCGTTTATGGCCTCGCAATTTGCTCGGAGCCTTAATTCTTTCTTTCCTGCCGCTCCTTTGCTTCCACTTCCTTCCTCCTTTAATCTGTCTTTCTCATTGTGACTCCCATTCTCCATCTTCCTCCCGTCCTCTCCTCCTCTTTCGCCTCCCTTCACCTCTCTGTCTTTCTGTGTCTTCCTATCAGTAATTGGTACCCGCGTGTTGTGCATAGCCGAGTTAGATCGCGGGCTAAATTGGCCCGAGCGTCGACCCCGCTATTACCATCCGGCTGGGATTCATTCAATGCCCCCCTCGAGTCCTTTCCCGCTCTGCGTTCATTCCTCACGCCGTCCCTCCCTCTTCCTCCGCAAAACCACTGCTAAGAAAACTGAGGAAAAATCTGAGAAACACATCAAGGCCCAGCAGAAAGCCCAAAATAGAGAACCCTCCTCCTTTTAACCTGAACACAGTGGAGCAACCAGCTCCCATGGGTGTCTGTCCCTGGTCCTCATTACTGCCCTGTGGTGTGTGTGTGTGTGTGTGTGTGTGTGTGTGTGTGTGTGTGTGTGTGTGTGTGTGTGTGTGTGTGTGTGTGTGTGTGTGTGTGTGTATTTATTCTCAGTCATTCATGTGTGTTCACTATATTACCGTATATTTTAATATTGGTAACTAACGGTTATAAATTGATTAAGCTGCGTGTTGTGTTAAGTGATGTTTTCTACCTGTTGACTTTATAGACAACTTGATTAATGTATTATGATATCAGCCTCTAAATTAGGTGGAATGAAATTGATAAAACCATTTTTTATTTTTTTTTTGCCTATGCATCTCAGAGGAGTTTTTAGAAAAATAAAATAAAATGAATCAAAGCAACAAAAAAGTTTCTCACAATCTAAGAAAATGAAAAATAAACGACAATGAAGATTATACAAGCGATGAAAATCTCTAATATTCTGCTTTTAAATAGTAATATAACTAATTTATCCTGCTCACACAGGTTGATCCAAAGAGTCGGAGGAGAACAATCGGACTGGCTATTGTTTCTAATCTGGAAAGCGAATGTTTCAATCAAATGTAGTAAATGGCGCTGACAGCCACAATACAGCAGGAGCAATGGTGTCGCACACAAACAGCCGCGCAGTGATGACATTACACAACATCCACTTTTAATCATCATCTTGCATCGCTAGACCGCGAGCTAAGAGAGGGGGAAAAGCGTTTTCAATTACCCTCTCTCACACACACACACACACACACACACACACACACACACACACACACACACACACACACACACACACACACACACACACACACACACGTGCTCCCCAATTACCAGAGATGCTGGCTCTTTCCCAGCCTGACCTTCTGGCGAGGCAAACTGGGAAATGAATTTAAGAGGGTTCTTTTTTTTTTTTCCTTCATCTGTTCATGACTCTGAGTGGGTTTTGAGAGAGAGTGCAATGCGGAATGAAAACAAAATACGGATGAGGAAGGATGTGTGAGTGACAGTCGTAATTACAGAGCTCTTAACATGTGGGCGAGAAGTAAAAAAAAAAAAAAAATGCACGGGGAAGGAAAACAGCAGTCGACAGACGGGGTGAGAGTTCAAAGATCACATGTTGACCGGCTGACGAGGCGGGGCAAAGGTCGGTGAGAGCGTCGGGCTAATGTTCAGTTCCCCAGCGCGGATTCAGGAATGCGGCCGAGATGGCAGAGCGGGGTCCTATAAAAGTAATAAGCTTCGACAGCTGTTGCTTGCAGCAGCCGTTGTGAAACGCCGTCCTGACTAACAAGACAATTGGGATGACCTCCCAGCTCACCCGTTAACGGAGAAGTAGTGCTACAGTTTGCAAGTGATGTGGTCCAACAGTGGGGGATGGCGGGGGAGGGGGGTAATTAATTACAAGGATTTTATTTTCATTTTTTTTTATATTTGGGAATTTAGCGATATTTAATAAAACCACAACAGGTAATTTAACATGTATTAAAAGTAGGTGAAATTCTATTAAAGAATAAAAAATACTAAATCACAGATTTTTCTATTATGATTTGCAGCAGAGCTACTTTGTAGTCGAAGAATACTGTTTTTCTTGGGGGATTCATAATCAGCAGCTCAAATGCTTTATTTTTTTTCATCTTCTTGTTTTCGTCGTTAATTTCTATTACAAGAAGTTGAAAACCCAGATGGAGCTTGTTTGCTGAAAACAACATTCCAAGCTGGAAGATGTCTTCTTGCAACAGGAAACATGAAGCAGCTTTTGAAGATGTTTGGACATGAAATCCCAGGCCAAATAGCAGTTTGATTAAAATTTGGGACGCTCGTTGCAAAAAATGGGTTAGTAATGAAAAACTTGATGCTATTTAGTGGGTAAGAGTCGCAACACATTATTTTAATTATTGGATAATCTGCTGATTATTTTCTCACTTGATCAATTTATCATTCGATCTATAAAACATTAGAAAATATGAATAAGCTCGTTACAATTGCATTGAGCCCAAGGTGATTCAGTTTAATGTAAGCAAATTCGTAAATTTTGAAAAGCTCGACTAATGAGACATTTTTATTTTTAAACTGACTTAAAGGTCACATATTTAATAAGGTTTAAAATTATAAAACAGGTCGAGGTGCAGTATAAGTACTGTGAAACTGTCAAAATGTTCCAGAAACGCACACAGCCCGCACTCAGCTAATGTGTTGTTTTTGGACGTCCTTTAATTTGTGATGTCACAAATTCACACTCTTATGTCCGCCCGCAGCACACCGCACTGTTCAACATTTTATTGGAAGAAAACAACAAGTGGTCATTCCGTCACGGAGCTAGCATGCCACAAGATTAGA
The DNA here is from genome assembly GCF_022577435.1 of Embiotoca jacksoni. Classification (NCBI taxonomy): domain Eukaryota; kingdom Metazoa; phylum Chordata; class Actinopteri; family Embiotocidae; genus Embiotoca; species Embiotoca jacksoni. The sequence goes on from NW_027185274.1 coordinate 2,614,682, forward strand.
GAAAACCTGTGGTTGCCCAAGACTACAAATTAATAAAAAATTAAGTGTACAATATGGGATGGGACCTTTAAATTATTTAATTCTTTGTCAAAACTGTTGACACTTGGGGCAACCTGATGGCCAAGTGGTCACAAATAATTATATTTAAAAGAAAAATACTAAGCAATTAACATTTTGCACTACCAAATGATGAATCCAGTAATTGTTAAGCACTCTACAGTGTTGCCAGTTTAAATGACACAAGTCCATAAAAGCTTTTCTATTGTATTTGCTGATGAAAGTAAACTTTTTTTTTTATGTTTAATGTCAGCTGAAAAATCTGTTAAAAAAAACTGATTAATCAGCACATCGCACCATAGATTAAGCCAAAATTTAACAACTTTGGCTCTTGAATATATTCTGCAGTAGAGTATTATTTATGATACCGTTACGTAGATACCGTACTACTAGGGAATAATTACTGATGTGTAAGCGGGAGGGAGTTCATCTACTCGTCTGATTCACTGAATTGTTTCACCGAGTGATGAATCCACAGGAACTTGACAGAACGGTGAGCCAACTATGAGCTAAACAACTTAACAGATGTTTTGGTTGTTAAAATTGCTTCATGACACATACTCACTCAAACACAAACGTCTGTCAAATGAAAGTATAAATCTTGATTTTTTTATTTTTTTTTTCCCTGGGAAATGAGAGTGTTGGGATTTGTGTGTTACGTGTTTTTTTTTTCTGTTTGCGCTCTGTGTATATTTCAACCCGTATGAACTCCCAGTTTCATGCCTCAGAGAGGGAACAAAGTCTAAAATAAAGGGAAGAAGTGTCATTATAGGAAGCAGGATTGTTAGCAGAATTTGTTATCACAGACGCGGTGAGTCAGAGGGTCGGGTCGGAAGAAGCAGATTCACAGACGGTTGACTCACGGCCTGATGGAGGAAAGTGAGGACACACGCCGAGAAATATAACACAGAATACCTTCTTTCAGCTTGATGCATTCCTCTATTTAGTTCCTTTTTCTTTCAACTTCACAGCTTCACCCTCTGTCTTTATCACATCTTATTCGTTCTCAGCATACATCTCCAGCTTTTCATCTGCCCTTGTTTTCCCACCTCTTTTTTGTCACCTCCCCCGAACATTTAAGCTCAATTTGTCGTTCCCCATTGTTCACACCACCGTCTACTGTTTGGCAGTCTATCTGTGGAGGACTGAATCTGGGATGCAGTGGTTTATACCTCCATTAGTCCTATGTCACCATGACTGATCACTAAGTACCACCTGGAATCAAAAGACACTTATTAAACCAGCGGGCGCCTGCTTTCTGTTTGCGCAGAGTGATTGTCTGTATGTGTGTGTGTGTGTGTGTGTGTGTGTGTGTGTGTGTGTGTGTGTGTGTGTGTGTGTGTGGTGTGTGTGTGTGTGTGTGTGTGTGAGGGGGTAATTCAGGCTGACAATGACTGTGAAGGCAGTCATTCTATGTGTGTTTAAGATTCTTTATACATAACAGTGTTGTGTTATATAATACAGTACACAGCTGAACGAGATATCGTATGCTGTTTATAAATCAATGCACATCACAGCTCGCCATGGCTTGGTTGTGATATAACTGCAGGTCATGTATTGCGAATGCTACATGTATGTGTCTGTGTCTGTGTGTGTGTGTGCGTGTGCGTGTGCGTGTGCGTGTGTGTGTGTGTGTGTGTGTGTGTGTGTGTGTGTGTGTGTGGGGAGGGGGGGGAGGGGGGGGGGGGGGGTACTTACGGCTGCAGGGCATGGAGGCCGGGGTCCGTTTACGGAGCGGAAGTATCCTTTATCGCAGACGCAGGAGGTGGAAGCCCTCCCTGACGGAGTAGCTGTGGAGCGGACACTTGGAACAGGAGCCATCGGTGGCCAGAGCGCGGGTAGTAACCAATCTTACAGGCTGAAAGACAACAAGGACACAGAGGAAGGTGCGTTTTGGTTAGATGTGATTGTGCGTCAACATGTAACTTCATCCGGGTGTTGCTTTCACATGAAATACCTGTATATCATTTAGGTACTTTCATACGTCAATAAAAGGCTCTAGAGGTAAGAATGAATCTACCGCCAGGGCAGCAGGTCTGGAGGGCTAAACTTGTGCGTTTTGGCAGGTTTTTATCATAAGCCAAAGTATTTGACAGAAAGTTTGATCTGAATATTAGAAGCCAGTTGGGGCACATGAATGTCTGCAGCAAATCTATATATTTGTTGTCAACATTTCATTTGAACGACGAGTCAAAGGATTACTAAAGACATGAGGGTACATAACCATTAGCCCAGTGCGTGAATATCTGGGGTCCGGCCTCGCTCCACTGAGGACTATTTCCAGTTGTTGCGTCCTACTGAGCGTAGACCTCTGGTTCATGTTGTAACTATTGGAGCAGCCTTTAAAACCGTTAGTTTTGACCACCAAATGGCAAATGTTTTGCGCCGAAACTGACCAAGTTGTACAAAACAGAGACACCCCACCAATCTGAGCCACGTGGAACGCCATGGCGGTAAATGACCATTGCAGACCTTCAATTTCTCAATATTTACTAGCATTGCTACAAATGTATTACTTCATCAAACTCTGTCCACTGATGCCAATGACAGTGAAAACTAAAGCTGTAAGCAACAGGCTCGCAAAGTCACGCTGAACAACCAGACATGTCCGTAAAAGATGTGGTTGCCATTCAATCAAGTACATCTAGAGACCAGAAAGGTCTGTGAAAAACTGCAATCCATCCAACCGGTGTTGAGCTATTTCAGTCAGAACCAAAGTGGCTGACAAGCCGACCGACAGACAAACCAACGTAAGCGAAGTGAAGCACGCGTGAGGCACAAATAAAGTTGCTATAAGTGGTCGTCTCAGGTTTTGGTAATAAAGGACTTTGCCATGCACTTGACATCTTTTTTTTTCGCCGGTGGATGAAAGGAAGAAAATGCAGCGATCTTGGCTATTTCCCCCCAATTAGCAACAGGAAGACAATATGTTGCTGAGAGGCTTCTCCTTCACTCGACAATACCTCCTCCCTTTGTCTTCATTTTCCATCTTCACTGCTCTCTCCCTGTTCTATTATCGAAAACAACAGAACGGGAGTAAAGGGTGCAATTTCCTCTGACAAAAAAGGGGAGATCGAATAACTACCTCGTCTCTCCCACAAATTTAAGCTACGCTCTGCTGGCAAGATTTGGAGCTGTAATGAAACCAGAGCCGTTGGCATTTCAAACCATTTAACAAACAAATGCCACCACACTTGGCACACCAGGAGCTCTGTCACTCTCACAAGGCTGTTTTCACCCTGCCGGGTTGAAAACACGCACTCTCACACACACACATCAGTATGAAATGGCAACCTAAGTGACACTTTTCCTACTTTTGGCGACAGTGCTCGCCTTTCTTTTGACTGACAGTTTGATTGGAGGGCTCGTCTTTCAAGGAGTTTCTCCTCCGTCTATCCGTTTCTATAATGGCCGGGGAAGCCTCGCAGGGTTATATTTCACCCCCTGAGCGCTGAACCAGAAGAGGAGGACAAAAGAACAATTCTCAGAGAGGTGCGGCGCAGACAGTCGCAACACCGATTGGACCGAATAACCTGTCAGTCAGTGAGGCTGCTGTGTGCTTGGCAGAGGACGGCGAATGGTATGGAGGCCGGAGGTAGAGTGGTTTGGGTTTTGTGTGTGTGTGTGTGTGTGTGTGTGTAAATGCATGTGTGTCTGTCTGTCTATGTTGTTATGATGTAAAAAGACCCACTGAAGACAGATGGGTGAACTCATACCCAATATAAGTCCGATAATTACACACAGTACAGTCTGCAGGGGTAAAGCTATCCCCCTCTTGCGTACACAGTCTGCCTTCAAAAGCTCACACACAACCCAGATCTCCGAGCACACATTAGAAAGGCATGGCTTTGAATGCCACACTCATAAATACATCAGGGGATCTTACATACAGTCACATAAACAAAGTCCCACATGTGTTCACCACACTAGAAATCAAATCTGTGCCTATCCACGTACGCCGCAGCGAGGAGGAAGTCCAACGTCCAACAAAAACACACATTTCACCAACCGGCCGACGCGCTCACACAACAAAGGAAATCCACAAACCCCTAAAAGACACTGGGAAAACTCTCTCTTAGGGACGTAACAAAGTCAGGCTCTGGAGTAGCTGGATTAGCGTAGCGTGGCGTTAACCGAGACGGGACTAGCTGCTACCTGCTGAGCCATTCTTTGCCCGTTCCCACTCCCTCAATCAGCGCTAAATCCCTGTCGCTTCATTCCCTAACGCCAGGCTATAAGGGCCTCATTGACTGTAGCCTGCAGGGGAGCGCGAAGCCTCCATTTCTTTTCTTCACACTTTCAACAAAAAAAAAAAAAAAAAAAAAAAAGGGGGGTGGAGATTAGTCAGGAGGTGCTTTGTGTTATCTCTCTATCTTTAAAACAATCTTTCAACAGCCCGTCTCATCGCTGGAAACAAGAGGACACTGAGATTTGTGGGTATTGTTTAAGAGGTTGTGACCGCTTCAGGTGACAAAACACTAAGTTGCTTTCAGGGTTTGTACATGTGCGCTGACCAGGAAAGGGTCTGGAGTTGAGAGAGGGGTCAGCCAGCTGTTTGAGACGATGCCCCCATGCTAAAAGCCGGAGGGAGAGTTAATTGAGTCCCATGCTTCACAGCCTTTGGGCCTGAGCTCCTTTAAAGAGACACAGTCTAAGAGCGGGCTACCTCAAACTGTGCACGGTTGATGAGTTTTTCGCCCGTCAATTATTAAGCTGTCCCAGGCTGACCCCAGAGTCCTCGCAGAACTCTTTGTCCAACCCCAGATCCCTGTTTGCCGTAGACGTGCTCTGGCATCTTCATCTGCGGTTTGAAACTCTGTGTTTCAGAGCTTGTGTTTAAAAATGTGATGTCAACATATGAGGGCTTGTTTATAGCAGCGACTGCCCTGCAGAAAGAAACGGCTGAGGGAAGAGAGAGGTCCATATCCAAGTAAAGCTGGGGAATTTGCTTCCTATTAGGAGTGTGTGTGTGTGTGTGTGTGTGTGTGTGTGTGTGTGTGTGTGTGTGTGTGCGCGTGTGTGAAGGAAGAGACCACAGTAGTGGGTGGTCCAAGAGACCGTGGCTTCAGAGAGGAATCTCCCTTAAGTCTTGCTGGATTTATCACTGTCCGAGCCAGCCGTGGCAGACCAACACATCGACGCGAATACAGACGCACATGAGCACATGTGTATTTAGATTTTATGGGATCTGAGCTGCGAAGCCTTCATCATATCCTTCTCGTACGGCTCGCAAAAGTCTAACACAATTTTTCCACACCGTCGTTTTTATACCGTCTCCTTTTCTCCCCTGTCGCTCTCTAACTCCCCTTTATTATTTTTTCTGACTCTCTCCCTGCCCTCTATCTCTCTCTCCCACTCTCCTAGGCTTTCTCTCGGCAGGCCTCCTTTCAGACAGAGAGGGGTTTGTCAGGTGCCAAATCCCTGAGCTGAGAGATCAAAGGCAGACAAAGAGACTGGTGACTTACTGTTCTATTCTGAAAAGGCAAAAAATGGAATCCCTCATAGACCGGGACATCGCATTCTTCCCACTTTTCTCCCCCGGCAGCTCTTTCACTTATTCAATCCTCCTCTCTGGCTTTAGTGTTTTTCCCCCCCTTTTGTCCGTCTTTCCCCTGCCCTATCCCCGTCCCTGCTGTCTTGTGTGCTGAAGCAGGTTTGGAGGAAAGGGGGCGACAAGGGTGGAGGGAGCGGGTAGTGGGAGTTAATGAGTAGTTTTGTCAGTGTGGTGGGGATTCTGCTGGCTGAATTGCTTGCACCACGTGAGGGAGGGGACGATGGAACTTCTGCACAAGACGCAGCCATCAATGCGTCCGTCTGTAAGAAATAGGAGCGCACAAAAGCTAATGATACAATGATTAGCTACCCACACGCGAGCCGACTAGAACCGGGCTAAGTTTCCCTCTGAGTGGCAACAACCCACGCACCAGCCTTTCAACAGCCGTAGATGCTCCCCAAATTAAACCACATCCGCCCACACACCCACCGACTGCGGCCCACCTTGAGTGACCTGCACGCAAAGCCTGGTAGGCGAGCTTTTCTGCAGCCCACACAACAAAGTATCCAATGCACTAGGGAGTGAAAGCATGAGACCAAACTTGCACTACAATAGCCATCCAAAAAAAACCCGGGAATGTAACACCCAGCGCACGGCCCACAATAAGCAGGCCTGCCCAGGCAGAACAATTGCCTCTCTTGTAATCAGAAAAAAAGAGAATTAACTTCAAACTACTGCATTCCCCCCCCCTTTCAAGGCAGCGCTTTATCTTGTGTGGGTGATGAAAACTCAGTCACTCTTCTTTAGTCATAACAGACAGTGAGCGCTCTTCAGAAGAGCAGTGAGAAGCGTCCTCACAAAGCCGCTCTTTCAAGAAAATGAAGCGATCGCCTTTCAGGACCTGAGGGCAAGGAGAGTCTCTCCTTCTCCTGCACCTTGAGGAGCCACTGATCTCTATTCAACCTGCCTCTCTGCCATATCCCTCTGCCTTTGCGTCTCCTTTTTCTCCCTGTGGAAAGGATTTTGTTGCTCAGTGAAGACTCCTGCAAGAAAGGACTACTATTCCAGCAATGCTTTACCCCCCCCCCAGTTGCTGTCATAAGCTGGGTACATATATGGACTGTCTATCCTCACACACATGTTAGTCTAGATAACAGAAGAGCATCCACATCACTACACCTGAGCCGCTGGCATATTAGCAGGGATAACTAGCTGCTGACCGTTAGCATCTGTCACAGGAACAGCAGGAGAGTGGAGCAGGTTAACTCATTAATGCCGTCACTGAGGGTTATTAATTACCTCCGGCCCTGACAGCGACGCACAGACACCCGGCCAGCGAAACACATCAGCATGATGGATGAGGGACACACGGCCACCGAAACTGATCACCGTGATTGATGACACATACTCGACTCACATCTTGACCTTGACCTGCTGGGGGGGAAAAGGTCCTACACTAGTTGTAGCATCATTTAAAATGCAGAACCCCCCCACCCCTCCACCCTCAAAAAAAAAAAAAAGTCGGGTCGCGACATCTGGGTCGACGTTCCTACTCGTGTTAATGAAGGCTTCAAACAAAAGCCAACAAGGCTAACGACGTTAATAACACACGAGCCAACCGAGCTGACAATCACCGGAGCCTTGCTAATGGTGGCCGGTGCCAGGGGGTTGCAGGAGGAGTTGCCAGCAGGTTGTCTGTCAAATGTCGGGTGATTTATAACTGTATTTTCAGCAGCTCCCATCCATCAGCTAGGAGCCACCCAAGACGCTGCCCTAATTAAAACGTCTGTACCTAACACATCGGAGCAGCAGCCAAGGAACCAGATGAGCAGAACACAAGTGTAGAAGTGAACAACAGTAAATCCCAGAGAACAAAAGAGGTTCGACTCAGTGGCATTTTGAAGCCATCAAAACACAACAAACGGTTCCATACTGCTGATTTCTTTGCCTTTTATCCAAATTCTACTTTAAATGTGCTAATTTGCAGCATTTCATAATCCAGAACTGAATTTTTGAAGACAAGACCTTTCACTGGGTAATTCAGCGTACTGGCATGGTTTCTGTTAACACACAAGACTAACAAACCATTTCCTGCTGCAACGTAGAGCCATTTTCTTTTCAGTGTGTTCTGTGGTGCCACTTGTATTGTTACGGTTCAGATTACATAATTGAAAAGAAATTGAAATATTGTTCTGAAGACTTCCTGCAGAACGAGATCTTTGCGTTCTCATTGACACGTAGGCCTCAACTTCCTCCCGAACTCCTCCAGCCTGGCCTTAACAAGCAATATTAGCACAATGGTTGTATCGGGAAAAATCTAAAGTATTCTACCCAGCCACTTCAGAGTGTACAAAATCACTCCTCACAAAATGAGGGACAACGTCCTGAAGGTGGGAGGAAGGAAAAGAATGGACCATTACAGAAAGCTACAAGGGGAGAGAACGGATTTTAAAGAAATAGTTGGGACGTCAAAATGGACAGAGATGAGCAGAGAACAGGGAGACGTACAATCAAACAAATCCTTCTTTGTTTGGTGAAACGGTGTTTGACTTGGCCACTCAGATTCCACTTCTGCGCCCATGCCAGATCCACAAGGGTAGCACCACCCAAAGCTGGGCGCAGCGCCAAACGACTGAGGACCTTTTGTGACCTAAGATTCACACAGCAGGTGGGTAATAGACTATAATTCAAGGCAAACAAGAAAGAGGTATAGCTACACACACACAGAGGCCTGCACACCTGCACACTCCCAGGTCAGAACACAAAGCCCTTCAAAGGCCCTCTGAGCTACACTTTGCAATACTACGCATGCATGCAAAGACACACACAGACACACGCATCTCCCACACAGGCTTAGTGTGAGCAGGGTAAGCACAGGGACGACGGGAGGTAAACAAACTCAGTCATGGCATTGTCTTCGTCCAATTTCCACAAGGTCTCCGGGGGCTCGAGTCTCCTGTTGGACGTGTGCGTGTGTGCCTTCCCGACATTGTTTACAATGAAAAGAGCTGTATTTCAATTCCATTATGAAAAGAAAAAGAAAAAAAAAAGAAGAGCTGATTCGAGGGAGGTGAGGGGTATGCTAATGTTGTTGTGCGAGGGGACACTTACATGGGCGCACACCGTTAAACAATTCAGAGAGTTTTAACTATTCTACTCGCGGCGAGTCAAGGAGAATGGGGAGGAAGAGGGAGGATGTGTGAGGAGCGCGCACACAAACACGCTAAGAATAGGTGAAGAGAAAGCGATAGGGAAACGGTCTCAATGGGGCCTCATAGCCGATTCTGTAAACAAGTGTAAAGCACACGTTGCACTGGAGCACAAATACATAACAAATCACTGTAAAGCCCCACAATGCATCACGCTCAACGCAATTTTGTTAACTTATTAGGTTCTCATTGCATCTGCATATCTCACCTACACTGTACAACTGGGCAATTAATCCAAATATCATACACAAAATGAGACACATAGCAGTGAGATATGGGTTTAAAAAGCATAATCTAACCAAACATTAGATAAACAGATTTATATAAAATATATAAACACATTTAACCTGCAAGGACCATTATAAAACCAAATAATGTGACTAATGCGACCTAAAATGATATGTCAAGGTTCAGGCTACAACTAACTTAAAGTATTTTTGATTACATTTTGGGCTGATTTTAACCAATTATTGCAGTTTGAGATATGAGTGCATTTAAATTGATTCATGATGACATCATAATCTGATACCTTCGGTTCATTGTTCTGCTCTAAATAACCCACATCATTCTAAATAGCCCATAAATCCACCCTCTCTGGTCTGCTTTCCATAGGTGTGTAACCTAAGGTGGCTGCGTTGCAACTGGAACATTGTTCCAGTATGAAGTCATTACCACACATAGCTCAGAGCAAATATAAATCTTTGCCTCCATAACGTGGAGCCTGACATGCAGCCAAATATGAAAACAAAATGGGTAAACAATCGTCGATGGGAGGGTATTTTCCAAAGACAAACAACCCGAAATTAAAATCAGTTACCTTTTCAATGGAAACAGATGGTTTATTTAATCTGGTGCAGAAGGAAAAGGGGTCGGACTGACTGCCCCTGATGAAGATCTATTACGTGGCCACTTGGTTCGTCAAAAATGATGCCAAATTCACCACAAAACAAAACATGTACATCAATCTGAAAAAGCACGTTTTAGGTGACTCTGCTGCACGGCTGCCGTCGGTCAGATCATAAACACACATCACACACACATCACATACAGTATGTCAAATGAAAGCGCACACACATCTGTCAACGCTTAAGTGTGCAGAAACACTCGCGCAAAACTTTAATTGCCGAGTTGTCTGCGGTCTCGGGGGCAAGTTTAACATCAACCTTGGCGTTTTTTTTAGAGGCAGCCTGGTGGCCCGTGAGGAGGGGTTGGAAACGGGTTGACTTACGGGTGAACAGGAAGGTATTTTTAGGTTGTTTGTTTAGGTAATCTACTTGTAGCTCCCAGACGACAGCCTGTCTGGGGCCTCAAAACACCTTCTATTGTGCATGTGTGTACGTGTGTGTGTGTGTGTGTGTGTGTGTGTGTGTGTGTGTGTGTGTGTGTGTGTGTGTGTGTGTACGTGTGTGTGTGTGTCTGAGAACGCAGCGCTGCTATTGTGTTTCTGCATTGTGTGTGCATTTACATGCAGTTATATGCGCTCTGTGTGTGTGTGTGTGTGTGTGTGTGTGTGTGTGTGTGTGTGTGTGTGTGTGTGTGTGTGTGTGTGTGCGCGCGCGCGCACAATCAAGAGGGAACATAAAAACTTCCGTGGGTCAGTAGCTCTTCAACAGCTCATGTCAGCCCAATGACGGTCTGCTGGTCTCCGGTGTGGCTGTCACTGCTTTAACCTTTGACCTCTCCTGGTGTCACTCACCTCAATCCATCAAGACCACTTTCCCCTCTCTCTCTCTCTCTCTCTCTCTCTCTCTCTCTCAAAACCGAAGTGGAGGTCATTGCTGTCGTGGAAGTGATACCCCCCCACCCCCTCCCACCACCACCCTTCTCACACCTCCTGAAACTGTGTCGACTCTTGTTCGCATGGTGTGTGTGTGTGTGTGTGTGTGTGTGTGTGTGTGTGTGCGCGCGTGCATGTGTGTGTGTGTGCATTCCTGAGCGCGCGGCGTGCATTGGTGTCCGTAAAGTTTGCGGTGGGGTGCGTGCGTTGCCCTCCCTAACCCCGGGCTAGTTGAACCTGGCCTTGCAAGGGTGGCTGCAGGGTGTGTAACAGGAGCCGGGGGTTAATGGCTGCTGCTTCCACACGGTTACTCTCTGCTAATGTGTTTTAGCCTTTAGCTTTGATGTGAGGACAGACGTGCAGACACGGCGATGATGGGGAGCGGCAAACAAAGAGAAGCGAGGTTCAAAATGCACGCCGAGGTTTGAAGTCGGTGTGTGGGCACCGCTGGAAGACGGCCAGAGTCGAGTTGCGTTTTGTGTTTCTCGAGGACTCTTCGTCCCGAGCTCTTCCTACTTTTTCTGTTATCTCCTCCTATCTTTACAATATCTGTCACCACTCTAGGTGATGCTCCCTGCTTGGCTGCTTTCTTGGTAATTCAAGCAGCACCGGTGCTTCGCAGAGCAGCCAAAAATGTGTTCGTAACTTCCTTCATTGTTTTGCTTCCCGTTGCTGATACCGTATCACGACGCGTTAAAACCTGAAGATTATATATCACACAAAGTCAGGATCTTTTTACTGCGGCAGGGGCCGGTTTAGTTTGCCGAAGGGAAGAGAGGAGTTCTGCTCTGACCCGATGAACTGCTGTCCGTTCACCCTGAAGTCCCCCTGAAAACAGTTTCAAGTCAGCTGAAGCAGCTCTACTACGATCAATGCAGGAAATATTGACTGGAATATCAACCTGCAGCTGCCGGAGGTCGCGACACGACCACCTCCAGCTTGTTCAAAGAGTGATCGCCGTCTGTACCCAGAACCTCCCACTTCACCTCGCACATCTCCGGCCGTTTATCAGGGCCAGTAGACAGGAATCAATTCATCTCCCTCTCTCCTTTAACCCTCTCACACACACATAGATGTCTCCACGCCCTCGTTTGAGTTCCTTTCTGTCTATCTCCATCCTGTATGTCTTCCTGCTTTCCTCTCCCCTCCTGTTTCTTCTTCCCCTCACATACTTCTGTGAGCCTTCAAGGGATCGCTTCTCTCTTTTTCTTTTTTTTCCCCCAGCAGTATCCGACAACTCGCTGCAGCTCAGGGAGGATCAAGGTTTCTAATACCGGAGACGTGCCCTAGCACGGACACACCTCTGCCTCCATGAGACCTCCGCACCCCCCCCCCCCTCCCCAAATTACATTTGGGCTCTCCCGCAGAGAGGTTACACCTCCCAGGCAAGCCCGCGGTGTGTTTGATACACATGTAAGCTTGCATTTCGGTGTGCATACACAATCGCAGCGGGAGATCAGCCACCTGAGCTCGAACTCCTGGTCTGAAGCCACATTAGGTGCGTGTATGTGTGTTAAGAGTTTACGCAAAATGTCAACAGGAGTATCAAGTAATTCCTTTCTGTCAAAGGTTTGATCTTTTGGGAAATGTGCTACCTTGTTCAGACTTAGTGCCACTCGAATGTCCATGTGCTAAATATGAAGCTACACCATAAGCACTGGAAACAGAGCGGACTATTTCTGGGCCAGGACCAGAGACTTCCTGGAACAACATACAAAGCCAAACCTGATATTGTCCATGTTTCTCACCATGGAAACAATTTGATAATAGAACAAAACTGCAGGTTTAAGTAGTTTGGCCGTGTGGTTGAGTCTAAACACAACGAAAGCCACAAGCTTATGGAGTTGTTGCTACAAAGAAGAGGATAGTAAAATTAGCTTCAGTTGGGAAGGAAACACTGCGCCACAGAATTCAATCAACGTCGATGCGGAAACATAAAGAGAATAAATGTAAACAGCTGGATCTATTTTTAATGTTCAACAGAGCAAAAAACTTCAGCTTCAGCTCACCGTTGGCCGCGCACAACCTAACCTGTGACTGGATGTCTGCGAATGAAATGTTGTATTCGTTCATTCAAATCGAGTCTGTCTATAGACACGAGCCTGTACGTTCATCTCTTCATCAGCAAACCAGCTGCTGCATATTCGAATGTGTCGCTTCACCCTTTGAGGTGTTGGCCTCTCAACTCTGACGCAGTGACACTGCTTCCAGGCTACAACCTGCAAGTATTCCTGGATTCAAATCACACATTCAAAGTGTGTGTGTGTGTGTGTGTGTGTGTGTGTGTGTGTGTGTGTGTGTGTGTGTGTGTGTGTGTGTGTGTGTGTGTGTGTGTGTTTGTTTTACCAGCGAGACCGAACCAATGTGCCATTTCCTCCACCGCCGTGATTAGAAACTGGACGGGGAGGGGGGGAGGGGGGGGGTCTCAGCTCATTAAAATGGCCGTCCAGTCTTAGGTCCCATCAGATTACACAGCGGCCCTTTTATTGCAAGGCTTTTTGTCATAACCCCTAACTGATTGCTACGGGGCATCCTTTGATTCGGCCACTGAACTGCACAGGAGGTAAAAAAAAAAAATAAACAAAAAGGACGATGACGAAAAAGAGGGGAAGAAAAGACCACCTACTATTGGACCCGGGAGGATGGAGGGAGCTTAAGATAGAAATCAGCGGGAGAAAGAGAGAAAGGGGGGGAGATAAAACATTGTCAAGGTGTTTGCAATCAGCTTCCCATTGTCGGATACGGAGGGAGAGCTGGCCGTCCCTGTGAGGAGCCGCCGGGCTGCTTTGTCTCCGGGCTCAGATCGCCCGTTCAGATTGGAACGTTAAAGTTTATGATACAGCGTGTGATACGCCAGCCGAAACAGATGTACAGAATAAATATATGACAGATAATGCTTCAGAGACACACATACTCTCTGCCCGCCTACACGCGCGCACGCACGCGCGCGCGCACACACACACACACACACACACACACACACACACACACACACACACACACACACACACAGTCCTTGCGATCAGTAACATATTGCCCCAGATCAAAGGGATTTCCGCGCAATGGTGAACCGACAGATGAAGTGCAGAAAAAGCACGGTTGCCAGACTGGAACTAAATCTCTTTCCACTTCAACCCCCCCTTGTTTTTTGTGTCTTTTTCTCTCTACCTCCCTGCCTGCCTCCTCATCTCCATCTCCACGCTCTTCTTGGCGAGCAAGGTCCGTTCTGCCTCTTTTTTTTTTTTTTTTTTTTTTTTCCAGCACAAAGACAGTGGCAGGGGCCCTCTTTCTCTTTCATAACCTCTCTCTCTCTCTCTCTCTCTCTCTCTCTCTCCTCTCTCTCTCGCCCACCCATGCCCACTTGATCCGTCCACTTCTCCCCTCTCAATCCGCCTTTCTCTGCCTATACATCCGTCCATCTCCCTTTTACAAACCCGGCCTCTTCTCTCCACGTCGGTCTGCCAGCTGAGGGAGAGAAACAGTGGAGCGGGAGGAGGAAGAGTGGGGAGGAAAACAAAATATTTTAAGTGAGCGTAGGGAGAAAGAGAGGGGCAAGAGAGCAAGAGGGAGAGTGTGCAGGAGCGCAGGAGAAAATGGAGGGAGAAGAAGGGGAAACAGTCGGAGGAATGGGGGAGCAGCGGGAATGGATAGAGAGAGGGAAGGAGAGGGGGGGGTGAAAGGACTGCAGGGTTGTGTTGGTAGAGAGCTGGGGTATTGATTCAGGGCCTTTTGACATGCTAATTTGCTTGCTGACTGCTTTAATCGCTCCCTCTTCCCATCGCAAGCTTCAAAGAGAGGATGCTTTTCAAAAAGATGAGGGGCAGAGCAGAGCTGAGAGGAGAGGAGAGGAGAGGAGAGGAGAGGAGAGGAGAGGAGAGGAGAGGAGAGGAGAGGAATGATATCCTCTTTTTGTCACTTCCATAGCACATAATGTTGTTAATGCCAGCTGACAACCATGTTAGCTAACATGGTTGTCAGCTGCACTGTTAAAAAAAAAAAAAAAAAAGTGTTTGTACAGGGTGTGTGTATCGTCATGGCTCCAATTTTTGTGAAATTGAATTTTAAAGATGGACTGAAGGATTAGTTGTTCTGTTGTAGGCTGAAAAACAATATTCCAAAACCCAGGAGATGATCTGAAAGACGCACCGTCACAAAGTTCAAACCAGGGTCCACTAATAGATGATGTATTACGATGTTTTGTCATAGGAGAGTGACAGTGTACGAACTGAATGTATTTACTGTGAGTGTATTGAGTGTGACAAGCACCAGTGGATGGCAGGACACCTGCAACTGTGGAGCACTCGGACCACTTTTACATTTGGAAACAGAACACGACATTTCACAGATTTAATGTGATTTAAATGTTGTTTTTTTTTAATTTCTCCAGGCTGTTGCTGGAACCGTCACACTAATGGAGCTCATTCGTTTCCACTGTATATTGTGCTTTGTCTGTCCAACGGCACACACGTCAAATTAATTGAGCACAACAACTAACACTGAGCTTGATTTTGTCGTTTTTCCAGCTACATAATCAAGACTCCAAATAAAGCATAGCAAATGGAGCTGATTTTAAAGGCAACGCTTAACCTGCTAATCTTTATAATGAGGATAATATTGAGGCCATTCTCGTTGCAAATGAGCTTGTTTTAGGATTGTAACTGACACCTGTTGCTATTTAACTCCATTCAAACCCATTAAACTAATGTCCTTCCACTGACAGATTCCACCTGGTACAACATGAGACAGCATGACATCAAGGCATATTTGCTGTGAAGCTCAATGGCACAACGCAGAGCCCTGTTTGTTCTGCACAAACTGTATTTTCCCAGCATCTTACTGAATATAACCTTTACATCTTAACATATTATTTAACAAGAATATTCCATATTACATTCAAACAGAGATCACTCTGTCAAATGTAGTGTTATGTGTTTGCAGCACTTTCCTGCAACACATGTCAGCTCCTTGAAACAAGGCACACCAGCAAAACAATTCCTGAAAAGGTGTTTCGATTTTCACCAAAAAAAAAAAAAAAATAAATAAATAAAAGAGAGTTAAAAGGAGATAAATGAGTGAAAGGTGTATATTGGTGACCCGGTGCGATGTAGCTGTGGGAGCACTGCGGCTCTCAGCCCCGGGGTCATGCTCGATCACCGGTGGCTTCCTGCCCTGAATAGGGCACCGCGAGGAGAAATAGAGAGGGGTGATGAGTGTCGAGAGCCGCGAGGGGAACAAACACCGAGGCAGGACGGCAGCCCGAGCAGGAAAAACATTTCAGCACCTCGGCTAATGACGGCTGAATTACCACCAGCAGCCCCCCCCTCCCCCCTCGCCTCCCCCGCCGTCCAGTCTAAAGAGGATCTGTGTGTGCTCAGAGGACTTTTTTTTTTTTTTTTTTTCATTATTTGAGGAGCTAAACAAGAACAGAATATTATTTTTTTTTTTTGTTTAAAGCGCTTTAAGCAATTATTTGAGCAGGAACGGGAGGCGGGCGGAGGACCGCTCACGAGACACTTTGTCCTCTCTTTCTCGATCTGTTCTTTCCTGCCCTGCGTTGGCAATAGATTCGTCTCTATTCAGCAGCACAAAATGAGCCTCTCTGGTGGCAGCGGGAGTGATGAGTACATTCACCTCCACTCCACATGTCTGTGTATTATGACTTAACATGTGATTTTTTTTTTACATGTCTGTGTGCGCCTATATTTGTGTCTGCTTGTATAAGCAGTGTGAGCCCGAGTGTGCACATACTGGCTGCTAAGACGTCCTCCTCTGCACTCGCATGTGTCGCTTGTGCACGTGTGTGTTTGTGGGGAACAATGACGGGTGATGATGTTCGGCGCGCTGCTCCTCGCTGCCTCCCTCACCAACAGTGGAGGTAATCTCATTATTCAGCCCACTTCCTGCTGCTGCCACCAGAGACAGGCTGACAAACACTAACCACCCCGACCGGCTGGCGCAGAGAGAGGGAGAGAGAGAGAGAGAGAGAGAGAGAGAGAGAGAGAGAGAGAGAGAGAGAGAGAGAGAGAGAGGAAAAAAAAAATAAAAAAAGACAAGACAAGAAAAGGAGAAAAAAAAAAAGACGATGTGAAAGGGTGAAAATTGCTAAAGAAACTCAGTAGTATAAATGGAGGCGTATAAAAAGAGAAAAGGGACATGTGAAAAGAAAGACGCGATCATAAAGAGCCGATGAAGCAACAGGAAATTCAAAGACAGAAAAAACAAGCAAGCCGGCGAAAAGAAGATGCAAATACTAAATACTAAATTTGGGAATATGCAGAAGAGGAGGTGGGGCGGGGGGGGGGGGGGGGGGGGGGGGGGGGGTTGGGGGTCTGTGTATTTAAAGCCACCGGGGACCGGAGGGCTAAATAGAATTATGTGGTGAATTTAGAATGATGCTCCCAAGCGCATATTTAACACTGTCAACAGAGGGAGGGAGAGAATGGGAGACCTACACACACACACACACACACGCACACACACACACACACACACACACACACACACACACACACACACACACACACACACGCACGCACACACACACACACACACACACACACACGCACACACACACACACACACACACACACACACACACACACACACACACACACACACACACACACACGCGCACACACACACACACACACGCACACACACACACACACACACACACACAATAAGTGGAGCTCAGGAAAGAAACTTCATCCCTAAAAACCTCTTAATCCAACGCCGAGGAGAGTTTACAGCTCAGCAAAGACTGCTGGTAATAATGAGGGAGGGCAGGCGGCGACCCTCAGGTGAGAAAACGCGCTGATCGCACTCTGACATCACAATCGGGCCGTGAGCCTTTATCCACACACAGTCGTGGAAATAAAGTTAAGATAATGAACTGTAGATGCTGCTGCTTTTCACAGGGTTGCTTTAATGTAGCATGTACATAAAACACGTTTTTCATTTTGTATTAAATAAACAGCAGCAGGACAAAAGGGAGATGATAAATAAAAAAATAAAAACATGCAATAAAATTCATTTTATTCTGGAAAAATGTAATTTCAGGATTAGGACTTGGTTTTAGGGTTCAGTTAGGTTTAGAATAAGGGTTGGGGTTAAGCACTCGTTGTGATGGTTTAGGCTAGGGTAGGTGTGTATGTGTGTTTAATCATGTAATCATGTTATAGATACACACATGTGCTCACCTCGTTACGATGTGGGGACCCACATCTCTTTTGGGGAGAGAAAAAAAAGTTCTTAAAAGGTAAATAATTACATTTTAGAATGAAGACCTGGTTTAAGGTTTATTTTAAGTTTAATTTAAGGATTAGTGGTTATGGATATGATCAGGCAAAGCCTCCAGGAAATGAATCAAAGCCAATAGACCAGAAGATCTGAAGAAGATAGATCTGAAGGACCAGTTTGAGTTTTAGACTGCAGGATCACGAGATCACAAACATAGAAGTACAGAAAGGCTTGTGTGTGTGTGTGTGTGTGTGTGTGTGTGTGTGCGTGCGTGTGTGTGTGTATATGTGTGTGTGTGCGTGTGTGTGTGTGTGTGTTGGTAAGAGGTGGTTGTGGGGGACCTGGTTCACAGCTCAACCACGATCCAGCTTTCTGCAGTGTCAAAAGCGTCTGTCACCTTCACACTTCGGCCGAGCTACATCCTCCACAGTCACATACGCTAACAGATTAAAATTGAAGGCAAACACACACGCACAAACACACATACACACAAACACACATACACACACATATACATATATACACAAGTTGAAATCTGCTGATTTTCCTGAAAACATACATTATCGCTCTGCGGAGTCAAAACTGCTGCCAGAGCACACTGTCGGTCAAACGTTTCTCATTTCCCCTTAATGGCATACAAGGTTCTCCCTAATCCCTGCCTCCCACCACCTCATCAACACCCCTGCACCTCCAACAGCAGGGACCCCCTAACCAGATGAGGAGCGAGAGGATGCCCCCCCCTCTCCCTCCCTCCCCCCATTGAGCCAGGGAAAGGGATCCCAAATGCAAACAGTTAGAGTCCCCTCTCCTTAGGATCAGGGGGCCCCCCTTGGCCCACAGTGCCCTGGTTGTCCCTCTTGCCTTGGCCCTGGGACTAAACCCTAGACACCCTTGGTCCACCTCGAGCGCAGACACACACACACACACACACACACACACACACACACACACACACACACACACACACACACACACACACACACACACACACAACGCTGCCACAGCTGTCAAAACCCTGACGTCTTAATCAATCCTGGATCCACGACCCTGTCAGACGCGGCAGTAAGATGGATGCAAAAGGGGCTGACCCCCGACCTCTGCCAGGGGTGGAGAATACAACTCCCCCGTGCCCCGCCAGCTCCCCCTCTACCTCTTTTTTCCCCCCCAAACATCAGCAGCTTCAGTCGGCTCTGCCGCTGCCCCAAACAATGATGGAGGAGAGCCCATTCATCCTGGGCTGGGAACCAGGGGCCAAGGTGCCCTTGTAACCCCGCACGTACACGAGACAAGCTCAGACACACAGGCATGCAACACACACACTCACACACAACTGAGCTGTGTGCACCACAGAAAACCTTTAAAAGAGATGGTTTGAACTTTATCAAGCCACATCGTGAGAACACACTCTCATACACCTATTAAAACTGGTCAATGCGTAAAAAAATACTAACAAACACACCTAAACTCACAATCCTCCACTGATATCCAACAACCCCCCCCCCCCCCCCCGCCCCACACACACACACACACACACAAAACAAAAACAAGCTTCTGTTTAAGTCCCTTGGTCAACACAGCCATCCAAGAGTGGAGCCCCTCTCCCATGGAGCCTGTCACATTGGGGAATATTAACCAGCTCATCAGTGCACTTGAAAACCAACATTGTCCAGCACCTTTTAACCCTCGAGTCACTGGAGCTGATACCCCACTGACGCCGCAGACTAAAACCCAGTGCAGGTTATCCCGTGTCCAATTGGAAGTGAAACGTTCGAAAAAATACAAAGAGAGTAGCTGAAGCGAGAAGGGAATAGAGTGGCTGTCCTGGCACTGCAAACTTAAACAAACTCAAGCACATGCAGTGATATGTGAAGTAAATGGATATATTGGCTTGAGTAGCAGTGCCAGTGCCAGTGCCAGTGCCATTGCCAGGCCGGCAAAACACTACGAGACTGCATTAGTAATAAAAAAAAAAAAAAAAAAAAAATCAAGGCTTCCAAATCCTTTGTTGCCTTCTTTGATGGGTAACAGCTTATTTTTTTTCCTCAACAGGAATTAAAGGGGAGAGACACGGAGTCTATTTCAATGTTGCAGGCAAATAAGAGTTCTGATATACAGTATGAGATCAGGGTTCTGATTTGAAACACGAGAGGTTATTATAGTAAATTGCATGATAGAAAGCCAGAGAACATTTACTTTGAGTCTGTAACTAACTACCTTCAGCTCTACTTCCCTCAGCCCTCCGTCTCTTTCTGCTCCTCTGACCCCGGGGGACAGAAACCTGGCCGGGGCCGTCTGAAGCCAGCAACAGCGGAGATGGCATCAGTCCAAGAGAATTCTTACAGCTCATATCAAGCTTTTTTTTTTTTCTTTTTACAAACAAACACCAAAGGACACACACACAAACCCATCTGTGACCACTTGAACCCCTTCGCCTCCCCCCACCCCCAAAGCAGCAGCCAGTGGTAGACCCCTAAATCACCAGACCTGTTTGTCATGCAATTAGTCCTCCAAGATAAAGGCTCCCTCATAAATTAGGAGAGGTGTAGTGGTCCGTCCCCCTGTTAATCACCCGTGCCCAGCCTCTGACCCCTCACTGCTGCAGCCAACTGCTTTTTGTGTGTGATGGTGGTGGGTGGTGGGTGGTGGGTGTGGGGAGGGGGTACCCCAATAAACCATCATGGCAGAACTGGCATCCGCTCATCTGGCCAGCGTACAACCGCGCCTCAGCTTGGCAAGAGGCTGAATGCGATCCACAGAACAGCTGCTGAATACTACTAGGCGCTATTAACAATGGAGTGCGGTCGACCATAAGCTACAATCGATTGGGTGCAATGAAACAAGCCAGTTAAATTAGGGCAGAGACCATCAGAAATGCTGTTTATCAACAGCCTGAGCTCGAGACGTCTAAAAGCAGGACTTTCGAAAGCATCTATTGGCAGGTTTTTAATGGGCACTCCGAGGAGATGTCTTGAATTCACCAACATGCCAACGGCTCCATCATGCCCCTGATTTGAAAGAAATCTAAAACGGAGGCACTCTGCACTGACCTTAAAACCTCATCAAAGTGCCTGGTATCGAATCACGGCAAGCTGGGACTACAATAATCATCCACAGCGGACTACCCGCCCTCCCCACCAAATAGCAGTATTTCCACCCCATCTCAGCTGTGTATTTTCACTCCTCTTATACCTGCTTGGAATTATAAACTCTGTCTTTGTCCTTCTCTTCCTGTAAAGCTGTCTATCTCTTTTCCCCAGCTTCGGCCTCCATTGGCTATAAGAGAAAGAACAGGTGGGGGTGAAAGACACAGTGGTAGCGCGAACCAGTTGGAGCTCTACCCTCGTCTCCCGGTGTCACGAATCCTCCTGGGACGCATCCCATTGCACAACACCTCCCTGTGGGCCCGCTAATTACTCCATTTACAGTCATCATTGCTTCTATCAGCCAACCAGACGCTGGAAAGAGGACTGCAGAGAGTGGCAGAGCGAGGAGATAAAAACATCCAACAGTGTGCAAGGTGGGTGCATCTGGGGAGGGAGGGGAGGGAAGGGAAGGACAAAGGGAACAAAACAAGGAGGATAAAGACAAAGGAACAGACAGAGGAAGGGTACAGCAAGGGTGGGCAGGATTTGAGGGGACAGACCAGTCTATGAATCGAGAAAAAAAAAAAAAAAAAAAAAAAAAAAAAGGCGAAAAAACTGTGAGAAATGTCCTCTCTTTACCTTGACATTCTGCATTGCGCTCCTCATATCCAGGGTTGCACAGGCAGTTCCCAATTGGCACCAACCACTCTCCGTCAGCTCCGCAGTACATCTTGGGAACCTCCTTTTCCTCCGAATTATCCACGCACGAGCCCCGAACTTCCACAAGTGAGGAGGTATCGGCCCCCGTGATGGTATCAGGGAACTGGGCCAAGTTACGCACAGCCAAGGGACATTTCTTGTAGAAGACTCTAACGGAAACAAGCGCGATGCACGCTCCAACATCCTGGAAGGCCAAATAGAAACCCTTCCGGGTCAAGGCGCCGACGTCCCGGACCTCCGTGTTCAGCTTCATGATGCGATCGCCGATGTCCACCTGAGTGAAGCTCTCGTCTGCCGCGACGGTATCTATCTTGCCGAACTGGTTCTCACGGATGTAGCGCTCTTTGTCGTTGTTGGATTCATAGTAGTAAAGGTTGAAGGTTTCCTTGCAGGTTCCCATCACCCCCGGGAGGCTGTTGCAGTCTCGGAGGGTGAACTTGATCTCAATGTAGACACGCTGGGCACCTCCGCGGGGGATCCAGTCGGTGCGGAGCCAGTTGTTCTGATTGGGCTCCATGACGTTGCACACCTGGTACGTCCGAATGGGGATGTTCTTTTCATCCATTATACTCACTTCCTCCCACTGGGGAAAGGACACAATAAAAAAATGTTACAAGGATATTCTTGAACTTCATTAAACTTTCAGTCTGCTAACTGAATTACTCATGTTCAGAGCCATAACTAGAAAAACTGTAAGAAAATCCTATAAAAGCATTACGGCAGAATAGTTAAAGGTAAGAACAGCTGAAAAATATCTGAAATAAATGGTCTCCTCATTAAAATGAGCCGTGTGAGTATTACACATGACTGGGAGCCAGTTGATGTCGGGAATGAGTGATACTGTGCAGAAAAGCATTTTGTTAGTGCAGTCAATATTTGACTCTCAGCAGAGCAATTAATTGATGGCTTAAGTTTAAAGCATATTTTATAAATGACACCTAATAGACTTGTCAGGTTCTAATATAGAATCATAAAGATATTAATATTCATTGGTGCTCCTCAACTATGAGAAAGGAAATGTGTAATTAGGTTTATGCCTCTGTAATGCCTTCAGTTCAATTGCTTGGGGGAGTAGAATACAAAAT
Organism: Embiotoca jacksoni; assembly: GCF_022577435.1. NCBI lineage: Eukaryota > Metazoa > Chordata > Actinopteri > Embiotocidae > Embiotoca > Embiotoca jacksoni. Next base: position 2,637,346 of record NW_027185274.1, read on the forward strand.
CCTCTTCACGCGCGCGCGCGCACACACACACACACACACACACACACACACACACAGGTGGTTCAGGGCATCAGAATAGGTAAAGAGGAAAGAATGCAAACAGAGGATTATGTGGATGCTGAGGATCTCTGAATAAATGCTAATGATCTAATGTGTGCCTGTTTTACATCTGCATACATGGCTGAGACTGGGGAGACAGGGGCACACATGTTCCCTGACGTTAGCATGAAACTCACAGGGAAGAGGGAGACGCTGACGTGGGGGCACATGGATTACGTTATCCGGCGCGTTCTGGCTTATTTTTACTGAGAGGGAATGTTTGTTTTACTTATGATAAAGTTCCCCTCTCAACGGAGCACCGCTGAGCAAATACGAGCACGTCTTGAGAGGCTCAAAGCAGTGCGTTCCCCAAAGTTTTTCACCGGGTGTTTTAAATAGAGTCTTTGACTGAGCTGGGCCCTAAACAAGAGCAGACAAGCCTTTGGCTGGCGTACGGCTTCGACCGTTTACACAAAAATCATAATGGGACTGTGGAAGATATGGGTTACGCTGCCAGATTTGACGTGATGCCTTATCATAAACGATCTGGATTAAAGCCTTATTTCCCTCGAGTGGAGTGGGATAATGCTAAACATAGCTGCGGCTGTATGATTTGAGAAAATGTCTATCATTCCCTGCTGTTCCATTCCACTTTGCTCTCCTCCCTCGGCCCCCCTTTTGTTGTGGAAATCAAGCGGCGCTGAGATAAGGCCGCACCTTTCCCCGATAGCAGGAAAGAGGGAGAATAAGGCCAATTGGTCATAATGAGAGGGTGAATGCAGCCTCGCTGGGGCTGCCAGGACCCCGTCAATCATTTGTTTGTGATAAAATGGCCGAGGGGAGGACCGGAGCGCTCCGCCGACCGAGTTCATTTGGAAAGGCTCACGAGCACAGCCTGCATTAGTTGCACAAGGTGACCCCCCCCCCCACCCCCCCGTTCAAATTCATTAGCTGACGTGATCGTTGCAAATTTGCATACATTTTCATAAAACATTAAAAGGCTCGTTTGTGCTCATCATCACATTTGTGTAAGTAAAACAATTGGAGGAGTGACTGCTGACTTGTTTAAAGTGAACATTTATTAATTTAGGCATTCAAATAGATGTTTAGCAATTTCTAGATGATCATATTTAGACATGTTTAAGACATGTGTCTCACCTTTTTCCAAAGTCGAATGCTTGTGGCTGCTGTGGGCCCCTTTGTGGCCTGTATTCTGTCTCTTATCAGAGCCACTATGCGTCAATTAAACTGAAGGATCACACATTCAGTCGACCCTGTTCCCTGTTGCTTTATAGCTGGTCGTCCTGCGGCCAGAGCTGAACCCTGCTGCACTTTCCCCCTTATTCATCCCTTCCAAAAGACCCTCACTCGGCTGCCAAGTTCTCTCTCTCTCTCTCTCTCTCTCTCTCTCTCTCTCTCTCTCTCTCTCTCTCTCTCTTTCCCCCCTCTCCCTCTCTCTCTCTTCAACTCAATGGTGGAAAGGGATATAAAGTTTCTCCACAAAGACCGATTCAATCCACCGTCTATTCAGGAAACCTGACGCCCGCTGCAGTATCGGCCCCTGCATCTGACCATTACAGAGTGGTTAGAGAGAAGGGGAGCGAGGAGAAAGAGGAGCAGGGGTTGGGGGGCGAGCGGGGTGCCTATAGGCCGATGGTTCTGAGTGGGTACCCCATGGGGCCCTGCAGGGTGTTCTGGAGACTCTCTAAAATATCAGATTCTAATTTATCCATACTTTGGTGCACCATAACTGAAATGATTTCACCCTGAGCCTAATATCCTGACAGTACAGACAGTTGCACAATAAATCCTCCACAAAGATAGTCCCATGAAGGGCTCACCCACACAAAACCTTATCAAAGACGGCTGTGTATCTATTTGGCGCTCCACTCCACTGCTCCTGCCAATGATGGATATTACCTCTCTATTTTTTGCTCAATAGGGGACCATGCGTCCTAACAAGGGGACACTTCTTTTGCAGGACTTACCCCTCCTTCTGTCGGGTTGGCGACCCATCCCAGCTCCCCCTGTACAGATCTGGAGTCCAATAACGTGACTGGAAAACAAGAATAGGGAGAAGTGAGACTCCAGATCGTCCTTACAACATCAGCATTGGCATATACAGTATAATCCAATTAGGCCTAATACTCTGAGGAAGAAACATGGCTTCCGGTTTTTCTTAATGAATTGAGAAAACTGTTGAAGCGATTTATCATGGAGAAAAATATCCTCATGATGAATATCAGTGCAGGGGGGGATACAATCTGAAGGCCGGAGAGTCTCACAAACGACATACTTGTTCAGGTTTTGTTCTGCGTAATTCCCTGCTGTGCTTTACGGACGTGGTTTTGATTGATTTTCGTTAAGAACATGATTTTCTACACATGACAAATGTTGTTCCCCAGTGTCTTTCAAATAACGATTTTCCTTTTGCTCACCGTCGGCTTTAAGCAGGTTTGATTTGGAGCCCTGCGTGTAAACTTGGTGCGTGAAGAACAAAAGCATTTTCTAATGTTCCTGACTGTCACGCAATCCAGCACAATACTTTCCCGAGAAAAAGTAAAACATAGCGCACGTGAGGCATTAATTAAAACGTGTTTTCAATTGAATTACACCAAAATTGCATCGAGTGTATTCATTTTTTAGGGTCGTTTTGATTCGGTGCGTAAAAATGCGTAATTAACTAAATAAATAGGCCCGATATTTAAGTCTATGGAATAAATTATTAGGATCAATGCAGATTGATCCATTTTAAAACTGAAATATTGGTTTCATATTTATTTTAACGGATTCCGTAGTGCATCTTTGTGGACTTGTTGTGTCTGCCGAAGCACAGATACAGACGGCACACTGTTGTTCTGCAGGGGACACACATCCATCAACCGGGGAGGTTTTTAAGTGAAATAGAATATATTTGTGTTTGCAGAAGTAAAGTAAAGGTTATAATCTGTCTAGGGGCCTAACATTTCGATATGGATACACTGCGCCCCGGGACACCGAGCAGGCAGCTCTAGTTCCGAAACCTGCCGAGCTCTTGCTCTACGACACACCATGTTCAGTTAAAATCTCTTGCAGTTTAATATCGGGTCGCTTTGTGAAGCTACGTATCTACCAGAGCACAGTCAAAAATCGTTGATTAATCGATGGTAAATATTCCCGAGTTCGGCGTTCAGGCTGTCTGATGCGCAAAAGATGCACAATGCAACTTTTAGAATCTGTTAAGAATCGGACCATTTTCCACCTAATCACAACGTGACAACAGAAGCGATCACTGTCACCAATTCTCAAATTGATGGATTACGAGGTGCTTGGTCAATCGGGTGTGTGCCGGATTTGTGAGTCTCCCACTAACATTAACATTTCATTTCTCTTCTACAGGACGGGTCCGTTTATGTAGATGTTGTGGAAGATTAAAATGTTTGGTTTTTTTAAACAGAGATTGGTTTGACCTTCGCTCTTTTCTAGAAGAAAAAAAAAAAAAGAAAACCCGCACGAATCGGGGCTACAAGTATTAATGTTCCCGGCGGGTTTCGGTGCTGATACGATCCGACCGTGAGCCGAGACTTAAACAGCCGAGGCGCAATTGGAAAAGTCGCTTCTCGTTCCAGCTTCGGTCACGTAAAACCCCGCAAAAGTCGCTGCGTAAAGGTGACCGTCTGTGCTTTCCTTCAGTAAACTCATCGCGGCTCCACGCGCTCTCAACCGGGGCCCACGGAGCGAGGTTCCGCGGCGCAAACACACAGAGACGGAGCGGGGATGAAGTCAGAAGTCCGTGGCAGTTCTTTTTTCTCCCAACAACCTTACCTTCATTTGGGGGGTATATCCGTGCCGAGGAAACGAATGTAGAAATCCCAGGAATAAGAAAGGTGGCCGTGAACAAAATCCCTGCCATGAGTGCCATTTGTGTCGTTGTTCCGTTTTTCTCTCCTCTTTTTCTTTCGTTGCTCTTCTCCCAGGTCCTGCTCTCTCTCTCTCTCTCACTCGCTCCCTCTCTCTCCCTCTCTCTCTCTTTCCCAGTGGAATATGGGTTTGAAGCGGACAGGGGGAGAGAAACGCACGGAGCGCTCCACAGCCAGGAGGCGGGTCTACTTTGTGCGCTCTGACGCGGACCCCGTCAATCCATATAGGAAACGCAATGGACAGGAGGGGGTGAAGTGGGGGGGAAATAATCATTAACAACCCCCCCCCCCCGCACACCCGAATTAACTCACTCTCTCATTTACCAGTGGCCATCACAGACGAACACACGACGACATGGTGACTGTTTGAGGTGGCATTTCTCCAAGAGATGTGCCATGCAGGTACAAAGGCGATGTAAAACTCACCAGGACTCCCTCACAGTACAAGAATAAACTGCGGGGTAACTTGTCCTGTTTGTCACCTAATAAAAAATGAATTCAAAGTGCGTGCGCACGCGCTCCCCATTCACACACCTAGTACACAGAGTTAAGGAAAACCACCGCCTCCTTCTCTCTGAACGAACAGCAGAAGCTGCTCCTGAACTATGCAGTATGAGTGAAATGCAATGCGTCAGTTTTTTTGTCCTCTGTGTTCCTCAGCAGTCACTGTGCTGATCCTGCATGTAGTCTGGCTCCAGTCAAGCGCAGCGCTGTCCGAGGTGAGCCGCATCAGACCAAGGTCGCCACCTAGCGGAGATAGCGACGCCTATTCTGCCTCCAAAATTGGATTAAAGAACAAGCATGAGCATGACCTCCCTAACATTACATGGTATTGCACTTTGTGAAATTGACAATGCCCGTTTTAGGATCGGTGGCAAGCTGGTATTGGATTATTGTCACTTGCTATTATTCTAATATTACCAAGGCTTTATGGGTATTTATGATGAAACGTGCACACAGGTCCATCCATCTGTGCAGCAGGCCTGCTGTTGTGCTGTTGCAGAGGCGAACGATGTGCAGGAATTGATGTTGCTTCTGCCGGTTTGCTTCCAACAAAGGCTGCATTGTTCATGTTTGAGAAAAGGCAGCAGTGTCCAGGTTTGAGGTTTTTGCCCAGGGTGCTCTCTCCTTTATGTCACTCCTACGCAGGTCTTCTATTGCTCCCGCGAGATGTGCCCAATCACTGTGGCTGGCAGGCAACCTTTCAACGATCTGCAGTGGAGCATGTCACTGTGTGGGCAGGTTAGGGTGTTCTGCACCACCACACACTGCAGGTTGACCACAGACAGCTTTCTACAACCACAACCAGCTCTTCTTAAATATTGTGTCTCTTTTAGAGGGGAATGTGGCCTTTTATGATTCAGCTGAAAAAAAACATGCGCCCTGCCGAAGACTCCTCGGGCAAGTTGTATCCATATCAGCTGCTGCTTCTTGCAAACCAACAGAATTTCATCAGAAAAGCATCTCTGTATTGTCAAATCGGCCGCCTTTTAAATTTAAATGAAGCTGTCTGAATTTTGAATTTAGGCAGCTTCATTTGGATTCAGAACCCTGTTTGTGATGTCGAGCCAGCGAGCACTAAAGCTATAAGAAGTTTTTCTCACACTCAGCAGGTGTCTGAATGCATTTTTTCCCCCCTCATGTCATTGCAGCATCATACATATATGAATGTGTCTTTGTGTGGAAATATTGTCTGTAGCCTTTAGCATCCATGTTTGGCAGATCCCAGCCGCTCCAGTTCCCATGCCTTTTTGTAGCTGTCACACCAAACTCGCGCTTCCAAGACTTGGCTAAAATATATTTATTTCTGCCCATACAAGGAATCATCCAGGGGTTTTCTCACAAGGGTGATCTCATTGCAAATAGACCTGCCTTTGTCTGAAATGCTCCAACAGACAGAGTGTGGCTTTGTTTTCGCCTCAGTGATGCTATTCAAAAACGGACAGATAAGTGTTTTTATGTATAACTGGTTCGGAGAGGGCAGCTCTGGAGTCCTGATCTTGGACTGCACAGAATGAGGCTGATTTAAGTTTAGATAGAGAGGGGGGGTTATTTAGGTCTCCCGGGATGCGGTACCGTTCCTTTGTGGAGTTATATGCGCTGAAGTAGACAAAGCATCTGGTGCTCCACCAAAATTGGCCCAACTACCCCCGAAACATTGATTTTCCATAACTACATCTGCAGATGAAAAGAACGTTCACTTGTTTTCCTAACGGTGACAAGCCTGGCCACATTAAAAAGCCAGCGGGGGGGACCTGGAGGGACACTTTTGATCTTTTTTAGACCAATGGTGACAAAGTTTCGACCGACTGATTGCGATGGTGGTCGGGACGGGGTGCTCGCGGGCGGGCGGTGTCTCCTGTCTCCGTTTATTTGAGTCGCAGTGTTTTTGATTGATTACACTCCCTTCGTTTCCTTTATGTTCCTGTCAAACAAGGGGCTTTTTCGGGGGGTGGAGGGGGGAGTTGTGGAGCAGACCCCCCCATTTCCCTCCATCTACCAGCCCACTCCGCTTTCTCCAGATGGCATCTGCTGCCCACACATCTGCATTGTGTGCCAATCATGCACACCGACTCCAAATCCTTTGCTCGAGCGCACACACACACACACACACACACACACACACACACACACACACACACACACTCTCTCTCTCATGCTCACTTGTGCCGGAGACGGATTTATCTGGCCAATATCACCAGATTGGCTGTCTAGATATGAGATATCCGTCAGTTACATCCGGTTCTAAAAAAGAGGAAGTTCTCATTTTTTCACAACTGAAATCATATTTAAAACTCTTGAGGCAAATATTTGCCTAGTTCCTGATATTATTGTTAACAGTGAGTGGTCAGAATGTGCTGGGATATACAGTATATAAATTAAATATAACAATAGGATATCATAACAGAAGTCGCTGGAGACAATAGAGCTTTGAAAACCAGGAGAGTTTACAGAGAAGAACCCGGTGAGAAGCGTAAAAGGGGAACGGTAGGTAATTCAAAACGTTTTTTCGTTGCCGTTATCAACCAAACGTGGTGCCATAGCTGCTGAATTCTTTCAAAGGTGACCCAGAGTTTAAAAGTTGAACAGATTTACGGTGGAGGTTATTGAATCTTTATCTCTCAACTGCCATCAGAAGCTTCGTGATGGGATGTTTCCTGCTGAACTGCACCCACTGAGTTAACTTCTCCCCTCGAGCATTTTGTGCACACCTACCTTTGACTTTGTTTTCAATCAAAGAGCCAGATATTCAATAAGGCAACTCTTGATGCTTTTGCTCTTGAGGACAGAAGCTACTGCACATCTGGACTGAGACTTGTGACTTGAGTTCAGTATAGCTGGCCACAGGGACAGGAGTATCCGACAAAAGTTGTCAATTAAGAATCTGCTCAAATTATCGCCTACCAGCCTGTAAACTCTCACCGAACAAATCCAACACAGAGCAGCAACCTTGCACCCCCCCACCCCCCATCATCGTCCCCCCCCACCTCCCAAACTACAGTTTGGGCCATTGTTCCAACTAAAGTCCCTCCTGCTGACCTTTGACCCCCAGCGCTACAGGCCCTGCCCACCTCCTTCGGATCTCCAGCTTCATGCGGTGCTCCCCGTGCCCGCAGTCAGGAAGACAGTCCCTGGAGGTCAGAGCGAGTGGGAGTCAGAGGAGAGCAGAAGAGAAAAGGGAAGAGGAGATCAAAGGAGCAGCAGGAGAGCAGCTCTCAACCTGAATGTCAGAGATGAGATCAAATCCGCTGGACTGGAAATATTGCTTACACAAACACGTGAATACACACACGCACGCTCTCCGAACACACTGGTTTTGTGTTCTTCCAACACGATGGGACTTGTATTTGTCTCTGCTTATGATCATCCAAATGTCCTACGGCAGTCACAGCCCCTGTTCATGTCTGCCAACTCGTTTTCAGTGCAAATGATGGTAATTACCAATGATCCATTTCAAAGTTGCAAATCAGTGATAAAGGTTACTGTGGTACCTTGAGGACTTTCTATTTACGGCATGTCTTATTGAAGGCTCCCTCCATGCATATCTCGTACTAAACACATTCAGAATTCCTTCTTTTAAGCTTTCTCAACTGTTTCTGCATCACAACCCTCACGATGCCCTTTGTTATCTCCTCAGTACAGCCTTTGGATGTGTTTGTCTAACATAATGTCTCGCATCCCGCCTGTGTTTATCTTCCAAACCACCGCTTGACCCGTCACTTCTTCTTTTCTATTTCCATTTAAATGTAAGGTATTTGGAAGACGCTGTTATCCAGACCGATTTACAGTCCTGCTCAGTATTCACGATTAAGCCAACACCTGGTTTACAGTGAGGGGAGACATTTGGTGGCCATCACACGTCTCCTGCTCTCAGTTTTCCTTTTGCAGCGCTGCCCGTCTGAATGAAGACTCTGCCCGAGCCATTTCTAAGAGAGCTGACAGTTGGCTAAGTCTGGCTCCCATTAGTTACTGTTCATAATGATACAATAGTAAGTTATATATATAAAAAAAAAAGAGACTTTGTTCCTCTCGGCTAAAATGACAACTGTCGCTATCAGTTTTCTTCTGCTCGACTTTAAGCTGATGCTAATCTGAGCAACACTCAGCAGAGTAGTTGAAGACTGTTTCAGTTTTCAATTTAATTCATTTTCAAGCAGAAAGACTGTCAACAGGTCTTAAACATGTAAAATAATATATGCATAGCCTACATGATATTGTTAAACGACTGGCGCTCAAGCTACACGTCAGTCTTAAGTTAGCATTCACACCAGGAGAGAACGTGAATGTTTACAGGTGTAACATTGGTTTGGATGCTTCTGACTTGTACATTAGGTCGCTCCCTGTTTCTACAGCACCACACACACACACACACACACACACACACACACACACACACACACACACCGCTTTAGCATGTGGGGAAATCCCGAGCTTCACTGTGGACAGTTGCTGATTGGCCAGGGAGTTAAGCAAATATTCAACAGGCAGTCTGAACAATGAAAAACATTCGACATCACGACACCACACAGGCAACGTTTTGCCGTTGTCACAACTAAATGAAACAGATCAACGCCACTGACAAAGCATTCCTGTGCACTGCCACCGTGTTCCCTCCGAACACCCTTCCCCGTGCCGTCCACCACACCGCCGGCTGTTCTCTGACCTATCCGTGCCCCCGCCCACCCAGCTCTCCCCCCCCCCCCCCCCCCCCCCCCCGGTGGCACCGTGTCAATCAATAAGCATCATGGCAGGTCCGGCGGTTGAGCCCAGCGGGCGCGAGCTCTCTCTCTGTGGATGTGGAAAAGCGACCGAGCGGCAAGAGATCCTTTGTGTCGTTTCAGATTTACCCGAGTGTTTTCAAAAAGTGCAGTTGTTGCGTCTGCCCTGTCGTTCACCACCACCCTTCAATGTTCCGGTCCGGAGTTGTTGTTGGGGGAAATGCCACCGGTGTGAGACTCCACAGCAGGAGGTATGTGCTCCCGCAGAGCGTTTCTCTAATGCCACGCTGCAATACAACTTCTGCGATCAAGACATACCCAGGTTACACGCCTCCCTCTGGTAAGTCTGATCGCAATAAATACCACGTGGAACAGAACTGCGCATTTTATAGAACCCTTTATTTCTGAGGCCGTGACTAAGGTGTGTGATTTACAAGTTGCTGCGTCTCATTTTATGAAGCGTAAAGGTAGCGAAGTCACATCAAAGTCACAAATTATTCTCCGTAACCCCACGAAAACCCACCGATCCTACTGTTTTGTTGTCGAGGCATCATTTTTGGTTGTTAGGGGGCCGGTTAACGATCCAGCAAACACTCATCTGGCAGCCAGATTAAGCCGCTGCAGTGAGATACATTTGGATGTCTGTGGCGGTGCAGTCACTCAACGCTTAAAGCATCAACACAAGCTACAAATCAACTCCAACTCGAGGCAGCTTTAGAATTTTTATGCGAAAGATTACACGCAAAATACATTTGGCAGCCGCAAAAGGGTAGAAGCACTCCGGGGGGGGATGATTTAAGGTGTCTATGTTATTTTATAGCACGGTGTCAGGCGCTTTGGAGCATCATACTTGGAGAAAGACGGAGCGTGAGAGCGGTGATAGCGTGTTTATGTATGTGGATAATGAGGAGGGCATGTAAAGCACCATGAGGGACAACACCCATTGTACAAATGCTCACGTATGAATATTTACATGTTTTTTGCAGCACTTAGACATGCACACATTCCAGTCACATAATAAAAAGACCTTCTTTCTCTCTCGGGCTGAGATATTGTTTTAATTGTGTCATTTACGACTCGGAGCACAGATGTAGACACAAGCGTCACACTAACACCTGAACTGACACTTGGCTGAACCGCGGAGGTTGTCGGTGTGATTTGGTGATGGAGTTTGCGTTCCAACTGATGTCATCCCCGAACTTGGTGAGAATCAGGAGCAAGCACAGACGGCAGTGGGAGTTTAGGAGCATACAATGAGCATTTGGCCCTTCAGCTGTGACTCAGACAAACGGATACAAATGAAAGGTGCTACGTTAAAAGCCGCGGTGCCTTAATGTTATTATCGTAAACAAATCACTTCATGGTCAGTTTAGCAGCGTTTATCTCATGCCGGTGGATTCACTGATGTTCAAGGAAGTGGTTCACAAAAGTAAGACCACATTTTCCAGCAGCTTCCAGTCACAGAGATTGTTGCTAAACGAAAACAAAAACAGCTTCAGGTCCTTTTGTGGTGGAAGAACAGACTCTTCTTCCTGTTTTCAGCCATAAAACGATCACATTTTATTGCGTAATCCAACCCAGCGTTTCAACAAGTAACATGCAAAACCGACCAGTAAATAAATCTGGTGATTTGTTCATGTTGAACAGTGACACATACTGCACTGTCTTTAATTGGCTGGATTCATTAATCTGCATATTCATTACATGGATTGATGTAATTGGTGGGCACAAAATCTAATCAATTAATTGAGATGGCGGACATGGGAGGAGTGGGAAGTCTCACCCCATCACGTTGTGATGATGTGTTTGAGAATTCTTTGGATTTCGATCTTCCACTTCAGGAAGTAATAATTGTGACAGATTTGAACATAAATCTAGATAACTTTCCTGGTAAATTAAGAGGTACGCCCGGCAGCTATGTTTGTGTTCCAGCTTGTGTTTAAACGAACCAATAAAAGAACACAAATGGAAATAAAGCTGCCTCTGTTAGCACAGGTATCTGAATGTAAATATGAACGATAGATAATAAATCATGCTCCATCTGTTAGGTAGTAATGGGACATTGGGACATCTTTAAAAAAATAAACTGCTTCCAGTTCACAACAGATATTTACACTCTGGAGTTTCAGATTTAACCTTTGATTAATGTTATTTTATCATTCTGTTCCTCAAATTTTTCAAGGTGTTTCTCCTCGTCTTTAAAAAAAAAAACAACATGATCTAAACATTGGTGTTGCAGACCTGTATAGAGCTTCCAGACACCGTATTTGAAAGAGCTAACAGGATAAGGTTTGGGATATTCTGTAAACTGTTTTTGTCTATAAATCCAGCGCGTCTTGTGATATGTAAAAAAATTGTTCTACTTCCAATCAGCTGCCATTCAAAAACAGTAAACTTCTCTCTTGAAATAAGTAAATCATTTTTTTCTGCAGATAATTATGTTTTTTGGGAAAAGGTGGGCGGGGCATAGTGTCCACCCCTAACTCCTCCCCAGCTCGTCCAAACATGGTCACTTCTGGCTCCAAAAAAACGACAGCCAAAATGCCAGACTGCTTCAACGGACGCTCACAAACCGAAGGGCGATGTCACGGTGGGTTGCCACTTGAAAGAAACATGTCACGCAATGCAACCATGTGGCTCACTGCTGTGCTTTTTAATAGTTTTGACCAACAACAGCACAGAGGCACAGCAAGGGTACTTGGCAATGGTAGCTGGCACAACTGAATAGGCCTGGGCTGTAGAGGCTTGTGAATAATCGTTGTTGGTTTTGGTCTCCTCGTGGAATTTGACGAGAAAAGTGACAAAAATAGAATATCACCTTTGTTTAGGGTTAATCTTTATGTATTTGTTGTTTTTGTTGTCAACTCTGCATGTGAACGTCCAGCTCAGATGACAGCTTTGATTCTGGATCAACATTACAGCCTTCTGTGGGACAAATTCACTTCATCTTTGGGTTCACAACCAGCTTCTTGTACTTTACAGGCTCAATGGGGATCCAAAACATACAACCCAACACCGTTTACTGTAAAAACCACAATGCAGTAGTCTATTTAATCTTGTACAGGGAGGGGGAAAAAAAATCCTAAAAGGAAGTACGTTGTTCAGACCGACCATTATTTTCCTGTACTTCTCTTTCAATCTCAATCTCCTCCTCCTCCTCCTCCTTCTCCTCCTCCTCCCCCTCCTCCTCGGGGCAGGCTGTATTTGTACCATGGGTGCTGATGGAGGAGGTGGCGGAGGTAGGGTTGAGCATAGTAATCACCTAAAGGTGGGCTGGTTGCTATGGCGTCCCGCCACTGCACAGTGACAGCAGCGAGAGCTTATTGAGTTGCACAGAGGAGGGGAGAGCTGTCGAGAGCACCGAGGATTACACACACAACACAGTTTGACTTATTAAACCTGGAAGACCTTTTATGAGTTGTATTAATTCTAAAATATGACTGTTACTCCTTTAACTCTGACAAAATTTTTATCTTGATCCAATACGGAATCAGTTCCTGGGAAAAAATAAATAGTGACACAGAAACAAATGGCGGCAAAGAATGCGTCTTTTCTTAAAAATGTCAGTTATTGTTCAAATAATAATGAGACGTACAAGAATACACACTTATGGTGAACTAAACACACAGCGTGCTCAAAAGCACATCCTAAGACAAAAACAAACTCATTCAAAATACACATATTCACAGTGAAACAGAGTCATTCGGAGCGACTGACAGCTGCCCACATATTTGCTTGAAATAAGCATATTCAAACACACACACACACAGATGGGGAGAGAGAGAGAGAGGACGACGAGCGAGCGAGGCAAGCGAGATGCAGTCACACCAACCATCTAAAACACACAGCAGCACGCTTGCAGCTTGAAACAATATGTGCTGATAACAAACTGCGCCAGCCCAGCACCAGATATCAAGCTGAGGACCGGTGGGCTGCAGAGACAGCCTGCTGTCTCCTACTGGACCCAAACTAACACAAACAGCCATCTAGACATGTGCTGCAAATAAAAAGAGAGGAGGAAGAGTAAGAGGTTTATTCTGTCAGCCTACACGCGCGCACACACACACACACACACACACACACACACACACACACACACACACACACACACACACACACACACACACACACACATACACACACACAAACAAACAGGTAGCACCAAAGTGCCAAAATAGCAATTACCAATCCTGTGCTGTGAGATAGGAGCCGCTGGCCCCTGGAGCAGCCGCCTGTTATTACTTATGTAAATATCGTATGGCAGTGTCTCTATCCAATTTGAAAAAAGAATGACAGTATGTGTGTGTGTGTGTGTGTGTGTGTGTGTGTGTGTGTGTGTGTGTGTGCGTGTGTGTGTCGAGGAGGTTCATCTGCATAGGGATGAACGAAGAGCAGAGTGTGTGTTTAGGTGTTTGCGTGCGCATTTGTGAAAACAGAAGATATTTAAAGTCGTTTCAGTCCAGTGGAGTCGAGAAAAGAGATGCTTACATTTAACAGAAATGTGCTTCTGACTGGAAGAAGAAAAAAAAAAAAAACATTCTGCGATGGTGCTTATCACACTGTCATTTGATAAAGAAAATGTGAGGAGATTCTATTTCAAGATAAATGAAAGAAGGACTCTCCAAATTCACTGCATTTATGACTTTTCAGTCCTTAGATCTTCATTGGGTGAAATACAAACAGCACAAGGAAAATGTACAGTGTATATACAGAGGAGGAGCCAGAGGTCCTCAACACCAGCAAAACGTATGTAACTCCTAAATCAGGACTTAATATCTAAATAAATAAAAAAAAACACTTGCTTCTGTCCTTTATTGCCTTTTGTTACCCGTTAGCGTCTTCTTAAGAACACATTGCAGGTTCTGGGTTTGACTGCTAATTTGCTAACATTAGCATCTTAATGACTTTCCGTTGTACAACAGTAGGGTGTATTTAAAAAAATGCTGATATTCTGGTCTGGTTTTCAGCAGTTTGAAGTCTAGGTGTTTCCATTAATAGCTGAACGTTAGACTTTCATTGTGCTTTTTGTTTCAGTCTCGTAGTGAGTGTAGCTGTCACAGTAACGTTCACCTGTGTCTACCTTCTGTTTTCCAGAGAAACAGACTTCCAGTCAGTGCATGCATGAGCAACTCCCACAGTGAGCTGAAATGAAACGGATGCACAGGGACTAAGTAAATAAATAGTAGTTACTGGACATAACTGCAGTTCTACGAGTACTTTCGTATATTGTTTCTTTCAGGATTCTTTCAGTATATTGTTCTCTTCCCGTCGGAGGGCCCGTCCCAAAACAATGGGAGGGGAAACACTGCAAAGATAATTCATTTGTCCAGAAACCATACAGAACAGCCCTGAAAAATGTCTGCTGGTCTTCTTCACAGGCTGCCTCCTTCTTTTTTTTTGTCCAATGCAACGCTTGACATTCAGCTAAACACAAAACAGTTGAACTACACCGATAAACCAGATTATAAATGATACTGAAGTGAAAACAAAACATGGACCGAAATAAAGCCCAAATATATGTCAACCACCTTACGTACAACATATTGTCACGTTGTGTGACAGGCAGCATTACCTACAATGGAGTCTGTTTTCCAGCACCTTCCACTCTTATTGTCAAATGATAAGCAGTAAACAGTAGCTGGCTAATCAGCGACAGGCTCCCGTTTGTCTGGACTTAAGCAGGTGGATGATAAGCAGAAATCACCTTCCTCCTTTCACCTCAGCCATGACCCAGCGACCTTTCTCATGTGACCACAGCCACCCTGAACGACATCACTGAGTGAGCCAAACACAGTTTTATGATGACGCTCAAACCAGCCTCCAAGTATTATATAGATGGAGAAATGGAGTGTTTCCTATTTTCAACAAAAAACAACAACACATCTTCCAACACCGCTGTGATTAAAAGAAGAGGCACTTCACTCCAGATTTGTACGTCTGTGAGTGGTCAAATTAGCAGGATGGTTATTATATTGTCATAATCATGGACATTTTTAAATAGATTAGTTGATGGTAGAGCATATTTACAGCAATAATATAAAGAAAAAGCCTTCATACTTTTAACTTTAAGCAAACATGAATGAATGAAATCCTGCGACACAAATACAATTTATTTTTGAGCCTGATGTTTTGCATGTTGTCGTCCATTTTGTTGTTGCTGTTGTTGTTGACCACAGCAGTCTGGTCTTCACATCAGAATAAGATGATAAAGTGATAATCTAAGGTATCTGTTCCATAGCTGCGAGTCTGCTGCCAGTGGGCTGAAAAATAAAGTGTTGATTCCCTGCACACACTTCTAGCATCACATCATCTTTAATCTTCGTCTGTGCAACTGGAAAAGTGGAGAAGCCTTTTTGTTAAGTTTGAGTCGTGTCACTCAAGTTCATAACACAGACAGTAGCATTTGACAGTAAAATAAAATGTGGCATATTCTTCATAAAAGGCAGAACAAACTTGTGCTGTGCAGTGTAGCTCCGATTCAACATTAAATGCACAAAACATGAGCTCTAATGGAGAGAGCACATGTTGCGGTGAAGGTGGGTGTAAAAAAAAGTTCAATAAGTTAAACAAGTTAAACTTGTTTTTTTTGTCCATCATTCCAAAACTTACACTAACATTTAGGGAAGAAAGGTTGTCTTCAACCCTTTTCAGATGTGAAATATGTAACTTTTTTGGACACGGTACACGTATGCTATTTGGCACCAAACTAAAACGGTACAGGAAGTTACATATAACTGTTACAGCCCAGCTAAGCTGCAAGGTTATCTTGTCGTCGACATCGAGGGAGAGCAGGCCGATTTTCAGACATTTTTGAAAAACAGTTTAGTCCGTGTTTCCATCCAGGAAAAGATTCAAAACAATTCCTCTTTGCAGTCAAATGACATCTGGGATACTGTTGCGTTCAGGCAGCTGGGAGGTAACCCATATTCCAGTTGAGAGCGTTGACACGATGGGTTTGATGAGTTACCTGCTTCTCTTCTGTTTGTATGTCAGTTGCAACGTTAGCTAAACAAAGCAGCACCAAGTCAAATGCTTTCTAATCTATTGGCATGATTTCTAAGCGAGGCAGAAAGCAGACATTACTTTAGACACACAGAAAATACCGACATGAAAACAACTAATGTCAGAAGGTAAATTTTCCTTTAGTGTTAGCTTCAGTGATTGGTTGGCATTTATACCTAAAGACGTCTTTTAATACATTGTAATTTTGAGCATGCCAATCCATCAGTGTGGCTTCAATCATTTAGACTTATTCTGTGCTGTTGAAATGTTGCTAGTTGTGATTTTTAGGTAAAGCTGAGGAGGCTGTTTTTTGTTTTTTTTCAAACATGAATATTAAACTGCTGTCAGATTAACGAAAATGAGTGCATATCTGAATGGGACTCTATTTTTAGCATTCCTGTGTGTGTACTGCCTGCAGCGTGATCCCCACAAGGTGCAACAGTACGTAAGCCCTGCATTAAGCCACTTCAACAACACTGAATCCACTTACAGCTAAAAGCAGGTGGACTTCCATCCATCCGACCACTATACGTATGGATATACCTTTGGAGTGGAGTCCCCTGTGTCCCCCTCGCAACCTAACCTCTGCAATAAAACTCCCTGTCCTCCTCTCCAGTTCCCCCTCAAAGGTTGCAGGTAAATGGGGTAATCTCCTGGCCCATCGCCCCCTCTCTCTCTGGATGGATGAAACTCAACCCCCCCAACCCTCCTCCATCACAGCATTTAGGCCCCCACCGTGCCCGCTCCCAACAAGGCCCACCTATTTCTCTCTCTCTGTCCTTCCTTCCCTCTCTCTCCCTCTCCTCCTTCTCCTATCTAATCACAGTCCATTAGCCGCCCCATTAAAATTCTTTTGTCCAATTTGGGAGGAATGCTACCCTCGTGGAAAAACAGAATGAAGCCACAATAGGGCCTTTTCAAATCGTGCTCGACTTTTATTACTGAGAGTCGCTGAGGAGTGCCACCCACCTCCAAGCACCACTATGTCTTCCAGTCCACTTCTGTTGGCTGTGTGTGTGTGTGTGTGTGTGTGTGTGTGTGTGTGTGTGTGTGTGTGTGTGTGTGTGTGTGTGTGTGTGTGCGCGCGCGCACGTGCTGGTGTGTGTCCAATGTAATATAATGTAACAACCCCAGGTTCGGGTTAGAGAGGGAGAGAAAAGAGAGTGGCTTGGTTTGCCTAGTTCTATCGATCTATTTATCCACTGATGAATAAATAGACAATAGACATATGCATGTATGTTATACCATTAGCTAATTCTCTATGTACCATACAGATATAGAAAAACAAAAAAAAAAAAAAAACAGGAAAAACAATATAGCTCATCTTTCCAGTCATGTTTTATGAATGCCGATTATGACTTCGGCTTGTTTGTGAAATGATTGGACTCTATGAAACTAGGTGCTTTTCTTCCATTTTCATCGCGACCCAGTCCCACATTTAACTCTTGGGGCAAAGAAGTTTCTTCCCCACCAAAATACACTGTGTTCTTTTTAGG
>NW_027185274.1:2657500-2727500 GCF_022577435.1 Embiotoca jacksoni
ATCAGTCTAAAAGAAGACGGTGCTGTACGTCACAACATGTCAAGAGCTTCCTGTGTAAAACACTGTGGCATCGTAAGAGATGCTCGCCTTCTTCCTACGACCGCAACGCGGGAGCCCAGCTGTCTCTTCAAAGAGCAAGACACGTCAACACTACTTCTCTGGCTGGCCTGTCACACACAGTCTGGCCCATCAGGCAACTACCTGTCAACAAGATCTCAGGGCTTTATCACCTTGTCCTCCTCTTCCCAGACCACCCGTCCCCTCTTCATTTGCAGATAACGACGGCAGGCCGGTGTATTGGAGCAGCGGTGTTGAGGTGAGAGTGAGCCTGTTGGTCCGTGCTGCTACTTTTCACTCTCTTCGACAGGCCTTTGTATTTTAGACGGTCAGTGTTAAACTGCCTCTTTGTCTTCCTGGGCTACACGTCAGCCAGTCAGCATCTGTCAGGTTTATGAGCCGAGCAACTAGTAAGTGATAGATGATTATGGAGTGAAATGAGGCCATTAAACTGACCTGAGAGCAGCTCTTCCTTCACAACTGTTGAACCAGATTGATTCATCAGTTTGCCAGTTTAATCTGATCATTACTGGCTCCAGCGATAACAGTAGCATGGCTTTAGAGATGGCATCTAATTTCTACTGACTTTGTTGATCTCCCAAACATTTTAGTTGCGCCACCACTAGATCGAACTTATACAAAATATCTCAACATCTATAAGTTCGTACAGACCTTCGTGGTTCAGAGGCATTGTGTCCATGTGTGTTTGGTTACACTCAGACATTTCTACAGCATTAACGTTTGTGGTCTTAACTGACAAATGGATCAAATTTGATACCTACATTCCCATTTCCCTCAGCTAAATTGAAATATCCTTAATGTCTTCAGCATCTCCACTGACTACCATTTTGGCTCAGGTCGGCTCTACTCGCTTTTTTCTTGGTTTCCCATTGTCCACGGATGATACATGCTTCCCGCTACTATTTAATTTCGCCTCCTTCAGGGTCATGACATGAAAACACAACAGACCACGAACCTCCACAGTGTGATGGACGCCCATCTCTGTCGTGGTGCAGAATCCAGGAACGTACCTGATGACAAGAGTGAGTAGAGAAAAGCTGGTACCATCAATGGAGATGAGGATCTAATATTTTATCTTCCACTGGCATCAGGTCGACATTTCATTTATGATCCAGTACCCACAATACTAAAGGCATTCCCATCAGCCTCAAGCTCAATTTTGTAATTTGAGATAATTAGCATATGTTAGGGTAAATATTACATACTTGCTCAACATCGGCATGTACCATTGTTATTGTGAGCATGTTAGCATGCTGACATTACCATTTAGCCGACCGACCCTCAGACTGACAGCAGCCCTCGAAGGTCAAATGCAGCCCTCATTCATTTGAATGGAGCGCGTTTGTCAGCATTGAAGGAGCGCCGCGGTTAAAACGAGACAGGAGCTCCGAGCACTAGACGCTAGCTGCGGCACGCTGGCTTGTATTCCCTCATTTGCTTGGCTTTGTGTCCACGTGGTGTCAGACGGTGTCCCTTCACCTTTTACCTTTGTCGCCTGGGGAATTTTATGTTGTCACACTTCATGCTGTATTATCAACTGTCTGTCTTATTCTACTTTTCCACACTTTCTCTCAAACAAGAAACAGCAGCACTGAACCAGGGTCAACTTCAGCGACTGTGCAATGTGACATCATCCAGCAAGGCCAGTCTGCACTCACGAGTAAAGCACAAGCAGTTGAACATTCCTGGTCGATGACTGTCCATGTTTTGTCTTGATTCATTCAAAACAACACATCTGAAAGGCAGCGTCACCTTGGTTACAATGAAGTCTGTTTAATCTCATATCAAGTGCAGCGTTGATATGAAACTCTGAAGCTGATCACCTAAACAGACAAACAGTGGATCGTGGGTGAGACTTCCAGCGGCTCTCGGAGGAGTGTTTATTGGAGGGTTTGACAGAAGCTCCCGAAGATCAGTGAGAACTAACGGCTCGATAACGACTCAAGCATTGGAGGTGGTGTGAAGGCTGAGGTAGGGGCCATTGAGTCGCTCGGGATCCAGCTGACGAGAGACTGTTTGTGGGGTAGAGTTGGCCTGCTGTGAGCTTACCCCGAGACGGTCCACTTTAGACAATAGTAAGGACAAAATCAGCACTCCTCTGAAACACAGTACATGCTGTATATAGAATTTCCCTAAATGGCTGTTACGTCCCAACGAAGGAGGAGACGTGTATTTGTTCTTCCACAGACAATATAACCTCCTCTCTGCTGCTGCAGTGACCCAGTTTCCCCAGAGGGATCATTAAAGTTTTATCTCATCTTAACTGTTGGAAAAGTTGCTTTGAAAGCATAATATATCGCTCATTAATTCTCAAAGAAAATACATGAGATTATACCATCGTCTCTGTAGAGAATAGTGGATGAAAGCAGTTTTTCTTCGGAGTTATGTGCAGCCAACTGATTGTTAGACGAGATGCATGTTGGTCATTTACGTTCCTGTTTCCACTATGAAAATATTAACGAGAATGACATCATCGCAATTTTTCTTGACTTTGGAATGAGTGAAGACACATGGCAGGAAATACATGAAGCAGCTCAACAGCTTGACTTTTCAAATCTACTTGAGCACAGTAAAGGCATCATTGGAGATAAAAGGGGTTCCACAGATGACCTGTCTTCTACATTCATCTTACATCTGGTGTGTTCGGTCGTTCACTCCTTTTCACTTCCTGCTCTTATTGCCTTTCCAATTAGCCCGTGTTTGTCAGGTCGGACCCGAGCATTTGAAAATAGAGTCTTCGCTTTGGTGTCAATGCAACACATGCAGGCTGGCTGGGAGAGAGAGAGAGAGAGAGAGAGACACACACACACCGTTGTACAGCTATCTTTGTGAGGACATTCATAATGCCGTTCCTAGCACCTTACCCAAAACTTAACTATCACAAGTTAGTGCCTAACCTCGACCCTCCACCCGAAACTGAACCCAACGCGAACCTTGAACCTAAAACTAAGTCCTAACCTTCAGACGGTTCTTCAAAGAACTGCGGGAATGTAAGGACCGGCCAAAATGTCCCCACTTTGTCAAAAAAGTCCTCACTCCGAGAGTCTAAAACAAAAACTGGTCCTCTAAAAGGTTGTTGTACAAGTACACACACACACACGCACACACACACACACACACACACACAGGTATATACACGCGCGCACGCACACACACACACACACACACACACACACACACACACACACACACACACACAGAGGCACATGACTGTCTATAAATGCCCATCCTTTGTTATCATCATTTGACTGCGTGGCATCAGTCAACAGCACATGCAAATGCTGAAGATATGCATGAAACATGAGTATCCTTTGTTTGGTCTGAGTCTGTGCATGACACACTGCTTTAAATATGCATAGATCTGTTGCATTAAAACAAAGACAAAACAGGAATGTTGCTACTGACTGCGCTGACTTAAAGCTAAAAAAAACAAAACCTGTTAGACTGCCGAGAGAGCTTGCAAGACCTTTTTAATTTTGGTATTATATTTGGAGATTTATGTACATGTAAGGACTGCCACACTCAGCAGCTCTTGCGTGAATTTCTGGCTGGAATTATTTTTCTCCGGCCTTTTTTTTTTTTCCCCTTCATTACAGTATTAATCACAGTATTCAAGTACCAGGAAATGGTTTGTCGGGATCGTTTTTGAACTGCTGTAAAAACAGTGAAGAAATATGAGTTTCATAGTTCATTCTCTACCTTAAAAACAGCAGCTGACAAAACAAGCTCACCTCAAGGTCCATTTAGTAGCTGTTGTGGAGCTTTCAGTCATATCAGGTGATCTTCAACAGACAGACAAGAATGCCTGAAAGTGGTCAGAAAATGATGGGAATCCGAACACCTCCAGTACGAATCCATAACTAAGAAAACTCCTGCTGAATATCATGTGATTGAAAGCTCTCGAAACATCACATTCAATGGACCTCGCATAGAGATTGTTTTGTCAAACCGACTCGAAAAAGGGTTTTACATTTTTCCGCAGTGACCCGTCACACAAATCTTTTACATAAATAAACCCTGAAAAAGGAGCTGGAACTGGGATTATTTTCTCAATGTAACATCTAGAAAGTTTAATTTCCCCTACATTTATCACTGACGTGTTGAAGTTTTCAGCCGGGCACTGGAAGCTTTTACAAGGTACAGAGCTGCGGCACATCGAGCTCCACATGAAGCATGAAGCAGGGCCTTGGGCAGCGGATTTTCAAATCAGCCTTTGTTATTGTAAGAGGCCGGGGAAGGAGAGCAGATGCTCCGCTCATTCAATCATGCATGTCACGCCCCGGACCGCTCAGTGGCTACTGAGCTCAACCTCTCGATTGCCACCACTCTTTACTCTCCGTGTTGGTCTTTCCTCGGTGTGTGTGTGTGTGTGTGTGTGTGTGTGTGTGTGTGTGTGTGTGTGTGTGTGTGTGTGTGTGTGTGTGTGTGTGTGTGTTGCAGAAAAGATACATCTGGCATCAGGTGCTAATCTAAGCCAGGTGGTGGAAGACCTCATCACTGGTGTCATGAATGTGACAACAAACTGCCAGCAACCTCACACCCCACACTGACCCCACAGCTAGGAGGAAGTGTGTGTGTTGATCTTCTTTGTGTGTGTGTGTGTGTGTCTGATTCAGAGGGCTGAAGGTTTGTTTTATTTCTCCACCTGAACCTCCCGGTGTGTGAAAGAGACACAAGCTACAGCAGTAATGGAAAGACGGATATCAACATTGGTTAGCCCCGTGTTTGTGTGTGTGTGTGTGTGTGTGTGTGTGTGTGTGTGTGTGTGTGTGTGTGTGTGTGTGTGTGTGTGTGTGGGCTCGTGCGTGTATCTTTGTATGTGTCCTTGATTTCAGTATCCACAGGAGCCCACCCGTAACTTGGCACACTGGGGCGATCGGGGTCCTAGTGGAGTGTCAGCGGGTGTCAGAGGGCTGTTTACCTACCATGACGGATGGGAGTGGGGTCACCAGGAAGGCAAGCATTTCATCCAACGCCACCTTTGACCAGCACAGAACAGCACACGCACACATCCTATCCCTCTGTGTCTGTACTGTCTCTTTGTGTTCAGGTTGCACTGAATTTAATTCATTTTCTATTTTGCAAGTAAAACTGATTCCCCTCATCACTCATATCGAAGTCATCTTCAGCGACAGCGGGTCGTATTTCATCCTATCCTGAATTAGTGTGTATGACTTGGCTAGATGGAATCAGGAAGGAAGGAAACCATAAAATAGACAAATTTTGCAACTGATTTCATCCAATATAACTTCAATTTTATTAATAGAAAAATAGCCATTTAAAAGATGAAATAATCAATGTAACTATGAATTAAGCTTTGTGTCTAGTTAGCGTCTCTGCTGACTGGCCGCCATGTTGTTCATATCCTTTAAAAATAAATATATAGCTAGACCTCAGTTTTGGACATTTCTGTTACTTAAGTCTTATTGCATGTAAACATGGGCCCAAAATAGTACTACATGTCTAATGTTTTGTTGACATATATTTTTAATGGACATGTAAACAAACAAACAAGGCATCACTTCTCTGTTAAATTCAAATATGTACTGTCTTTCTATGAGCTCAGTTTTGGTCTCCGTTAACTTCTGAGGGAAATCCTGCTCTTTAGGTAGCTTTGCCTAAATGCTACGCCAGCTAAGTTGTTAACTTTGTCCTCCATTTGTTGTTGAGACTGTCAGTGAAGACAGCTGCTGCAGAAAACAGTGCTGTTAGTTAGCTGAAAGATGCTGGAAATGTTAATATGGCTGTAGGGAACAGCTGTCTGGGTGGATAATTATCTGTGGATCTGTCACTTTGAGTGACCTTTTTCATTAAAAAAAAAAAAAAAAAAAGTAAATTGTTAGGATTGAAAAATATTGCTTACAGTTGCTTTAAGTTAAATACAATGAAAATAAATAACAAACAATATTATACATGTAGTTTTTGCACCGTGTTTATTAGATGGGAATTGTAATATTACTGTTAAGGATCAGCATATTGTTATAAAAACATAATTCAAAGCGGTGGGTAGGTTTACTGTCTTATGGTGTAAGAATAAGTGCAACGCTTTAGTGCATCAACCAGTCCCTGTTGTAGGATGATATCAGTAAAAAAACACAATGAAATTAATATATGCCTCAAAATACCTAAAAATCACCAGGGAAAATCACAGAGGACCGTCTCCCTCGGCAGAGGACCGTCTCCCTCGGCGGAGGACTGTCTCACTCCCCATACCGAGCTCCACTGGATCTTCCCCGATTGGTGATGACAAATTCCAGAGAGATCTGATTGGTCAGTGGGCGGTACTTTCTAACGTTTTGATCCGATATCTCCAACGTAACTTGCTCCGACCAGGTTAAATTTGCATCATCAGTTACCATGGTGATCTAGCCAGGCTAAAAGAGAGCCACCTTCGTGACACTGACAACCCTGGCTTTAGTCTCAACACACCTCGCTAAACCACTGATCTGGCTTCGTAGTACACCCCTCTGTTCTTTTACAACATGGCAGAGGTGTTATACAATTTGGTGTTTGAGCACATTTGCATCACTGACACTCATCAGATCTGACTACAGGCATTGTTCACTTTAAGAGAGGATATTTGCATTCACGATGCACTCTGTATGTTCTGCATCTAACGTAAAGAAACCCCAGCTTTCTGACAACGTGTCCCTGGTCAGCATGCAGCTGAAGGTTAACACGCATGCAGTCACACTAATCTAGTGCAGCCCTCTCCTGTTCACCATCCCAGCTGGGTCCAGGGGAGTCAGTGCTGAGAGGTGAAAGGCTCTCTGGGCATCTGGCCTTTGAGACAACAGAGTAATTAAGGGGGCTCTCAAAGGAGGAAGGACCCGAAACCTGGTCAGCTGCAGACACACATTTACAAACAGTCAACCAATCACACAACCAGCATTTGGTTTTAGTGGCTGGTAAGTTTACGGACACGCCGAATTCCACTGAGCCACATTAGACACGCAAAAACAAAACATCTGACAGATTCAAAAGACAAAGTTTTTCTTTGATATAACTATACCATAAAAACATAATTGTAGGAGCATGTATTTGGCAGAAATCTGAAAACTATATTTTCAGAAAGAAAGAAAGAAAGAACTTTCATATATATATATATATATATAACCTCAGGCTCAGAGCCATTAAAGGAACATTTTGTAGTTAATTAAATAGATGTCACCACGGGTAGTCTATACAATACATTAAATCTATAACCACATCAGTGACCTCTTAAGTACTGAAAGAGAAGTTCCCCAGCCTGCAGTATTTATTCTGATTATTTGAAAAGAGACAGACTGAAATAAAAACTGTAGTTCTTTTTCTTTCTTTCTTTTAGGAGTCAATGTGTTTGCGACTTCAGGCCGAGCAGGGGAAACACACAAGGAAAACCATTCATAACTTTCTGCTCCTGATAATTTGTTGAGTGCTTATCAACTAGGAAACAGTGAATGAATGAGGGATTTCAGACACAGTAATAGCATTAGGATACATAAGTCAGCTGCCGTCTTCCTGCTGGCAGACGCTGATTCTTTATCTTCGAAGAAAGCCGTTTCGATTCCTGCACTGTTGCACACAAAGGCTCCCCAGCGCCGGCGTCAACAACACTATCCAAGAAAAACTAACCGCGAAACTCCCTGCAGCACAGTGACTCAGTTTTGGTTGGCATGGTGGGCAGTGAAAACACAAATACTCCCGGGTTCCCTGTCTGCAGCATCCTGAGTAGCAGGGCTGCTGCTGCTGCTGGCCAGGCAGCAACACATCGAGCTGCTGCTGTCTGAGTTTCATTTAATCAGTGCTGCTTTTACTCCTATAACGTCCTCAGAAATGGGGAGAAATCTCTGCTGTTGATTGTTTACTTCTGTTTACTGGCAGTTTGATGTAAATGTAGTTTTTACTTTAGACGGCAGACCGAGCTGTATGACGCCTTCAGGCAGA
This sequence comes from Embiotoca jacksoni, assembly GCF_022577435.1. Taxonomy (NCBI): domain Eukaryota; kingdom Metazoa; phylum Chordata; class Actinopteri; family Embiotocidae; genus Embiotoca; species Embiotoca jacksoni. The sequence goes on from NW_027185274.1 coordinate 2,665,505, forward strand.
GAAAATAAAATAAATCTTAGCCAGAATCCCTGCAGTTCTTCCAACATGACGTCCGGATACGTTATGACTTGATTCATGGCATTGTATAAATGTTAATTAATGATAATGTAAATGCAAATGGATGTAAACAAGGTAGGAGTTACTTAAACACATTTTAGTCACGAGAACATGTGTTAAGAACAATAGCAGCATTAATAGTTATGAATGATTTTGGAAAAATTTTGGCTAAAATTGTCTCTTGATTTATTTTATTACAGACAACAGTTATTATACATGGGTGTTAAACATTGTGTAAATGTTTTGTGGTAACATTGTTAACATGTTTTTAGAGAACATTATCCTACCTTTAGACAAACATTCTGGGAAAAAACTTCCTGCCAAAAACATTCCTTGCATTGCATATTTATGGTTGGGTACCCAAATCACATCACTAATTCGATAGGTAATAAATAGCACAACACGAACATTGGCTTGACGCTGAGTTGAGCCTCCCCTGATTTTGAGTGCTTTCATTAATTACGTTATTTTTGTTTTGTTTTTTAAATAGGAACCGCATGTTGTTATTATTTAGCCTTTCTGAAGCTCTTGCATGTTTTAAATCAATGAATTGTAGTCTGTGAAAGCAAAATGTTGGTATCTGCAGTGAAAAGTTGTTCTCAGGTAATTTGGTCCGGTAAACAATGGTACATGGTATGAACAGTTCAGGAACCTCTGCTTCACAGCAACATCACCCTGTTTCCTCTGCTGCTTCCAACTGAAAAGAGTCACAACTCTTCGTTCTATGTTAGCATGTTATTTTAGGACACATTTCTGAACCATCAGCTAAAACTATTCTCTCTTGACAAGCAGGCGATTCCTATTTTCAGTACATTTCTGTCCACGTAAAGATGTAACACCAGGACATAACTCATGTCGATCGTGACATCTTTCCTAAATATTGCGTTGGCCAATAACTGAACACAGAGTAGTAATGTACCAGCGCTTCTGCAAACCCCCTCACTCTCAAATATAAGCGGCCTACACTGAGGAAACTCGGGTAGTCACGATAGCAAAACGTCCCAAAGGAATAAACTCAGGTGGAAACTGATTTAAATTCAAAATGAGGGGAAACAGTGGTGATTGCTAATGATTGCAGCAAAGAAGGAGCAGCAATAAGTGAGTGAAATTCACCAGAATCAACATCTTAAAAGACCGGCTAATTGCAAAGAGTGTGTTGGAGCGTGTCGCTGTAGTTATTAAAGGCTTATTGTAGATCTCGAGGTAACAAAGCTCAAAAATCAGCAGTCAGTGTTCATATTATCCGCTGGCTACAAGCCCCGACTTCCCACAGAAAGTGTAAATGTCCTTCTAACACTCCAGGTGGCGTGACTGTTGACCCTAAACCACCTCCAGTACATAGCAACACATCACGCAAGCTAAACACAACTTCACATACACAGAAAAATAGGTTTAAGTCCAATATAGCTTTCGAAAGAAAGAAAGAAAGAAAGAAAGAAAGAAAGAAAGAAAGAAAGAAAGAAAGAAAAAGAAAGAAAGAAAGAAAGAAAGAAAGAAAGAAAGAAAGAAAGAAAGCTTGATTATAAACTGATGTTGAACAATTCTCTAATGCATTCATTATAAAGAAATCATCACTTCATTTGCAGCAGGACTGTCAAATCTCTCATCTGCTAATAAGAGCTCTGGAGCTGATGGCCAAACAGAGCTGACAGCCTCTTTGTGTCTCTAAACTGCCTCCCAAACAAATCCGACCAACTCTCCATGAAATCTATTCACGGAGCCATTAACATAATTGTGTCGTATGACATGTATGAAATCAACAACAATGCTGCGCTGCCTTAGCCCATTCAGGAAGTGAAGGACTGACAAACTGATTGGGGAACAGGACAGAGAGATGGGGATGGGAGGAAAAGGAAGACAGCTGTGATGACAGAGGTTTGTGTGAAATACAGACAGGTGGGTCATACTAAGACAAAGGAACGTCCTTCGGTGCTTCTTTGATGAAGACAGAGGTTCTACAACAATGCAACGGCAGAAAGAAATGCATAATTTCCTTTAACACCACCAAGTCTACAGAGACAGGAGGGACTCGGAGAAGGTGTGTGAAGCTACTTTATATGCAAATTGTCATTCTGATCTGATCACAGTGATGAAGCTAACATGCTAATGTTTAGCAGGGATAATGTTTATTATGATCATCATCTTAATTTAGACTGCAGTAAAGCTAATGCTAATCTACGCTAAATGTGCTAATATTCAAGTGTAACTGAGGCTGACAGGAATTTTATTCAGCAGCATCTCTGAAGCGACATTACACATCATCCGGAGGTGGACATGAATATGTTTAAGGCCGGTTCATTCTTTCCACATCACTGTGCCCTCGGGGGTCGCGTGGGTCTGCGTGACACACATTTCGCCATTTGCCCAAGTCCATGACGGTCTGTGGACGTCCGCGTGCAGCCTAAAATGTGTGACCGCGCAGACTATACGCACTGCAAGTTAACCAACAAAACCAAAAGGACGATTGCTTTGAGGAGCGGCTGTGTGAAGAGATTTGATATTATCTAGGCCTTTATAATTAATTAATAAAAGAGTACAAGGACACACAGATGGCATTAAACTTCTGGCAAGAAACTGCAAAAACCCCGAGGAGATATGAAAATTGGCACAAATAACTGGAAGTCTGCAGTTACGCAGACCATCGTTGACATACACGTGTGTGGAGACCAATGTTTAGCCTGATTGTAGTTTGAACGTATATGTGCCTGTTTCTGGTAAAGCTCCAGAGAGAAGCTAAATAAAGGAAATGTAAAACTATATTGTGATGGTTTTTGAAATGAAAAAACTACAAAATATATTCATATGGATATGAAGACTGAAAATAAAACACATGGAAAATATGGGACCTTTAAGGCTTAAACTCCAACACTAAAAAGATCATCAGCCCCACGAAAGTAATATTACAATTCATCCAAAGATGGATACACTTTTGGTAATGTATTGAATAGTTGTGAAGACGTTTCAACCGTAACCAAAAATGTAAATCTGTTGCTGGTGAAAAATGTAAAGTTATGGGATTCCTAAAAGTTATTTCAGTCGAACTTTTGGTGAATATTCTAATCCATACCTGAAATATTAAAGTTGTAACCAAATACAACCTACTTACAGACCAACCATCCACAGATCCATGCTGCTCACAACAATTTATTAACGGGAGTTCTTAGAATGGAGGAAATTTAATGATAATAATTAAATAGTATTATTATCAATAATTCTATTACAACTAATAACAAGGAATTTAGGAAACAATAAAGGGTTTTCATGAACAGGGTTCGTACTTTGGAAAGTGCTCACAGAATTGTCTGGTATGAGATGAGAGACTTTCATAAAACACAGCTAAAAATAGTGGTGGAATAAAACACAAGTCAACTCAACCTGACAAGCAGGTGCTGAGAAAATGTGTGTTTGTGTGTCGCATGTTGTTTTCTTGCACTCACAGTCATGGACATGCTCGCTACACGAATTCAGAAAGTACAAAAATAAGGAAAGCAGCCAACCAAACAGCTGGGCCACCAAACAGCGCCTCTCAAAATGACACAAGGTCAAAACAGTAGAGCAGCATCCCATGTCCATGTCCTTGTCACGTCTGTGTCCCGGGCTAGAGCTCTGACAGCAGTGCGACGGTGTCGCGCCTCTGTTAATGATAACCCAAATGTCTCTCAGGGTTAAAGTCATTTACTTGGCCCGTTCTCCTGCTTCATTCCTCAGTAACAAAACACAGCCTCCATCCCTCACTGGCACGTAACCCAGAGCAGCAGAGACAGGTCATATTTATCACGCTAAGCCAATGCTAAATGACCCCGGTCAGAGCACACAGTACATACACACTTTTCCAGCCCATAATCAGTGTAGGAGTAGTACTTGTAACATGTAAAACAGGGACTGGCTGACACTGTTTCGCCTTTTCAGGAGTTTTCTTTCATGCTATTGCAGTAAATTGGGCCAATAGAAATCCTTAGATTTCACTGTTGATATAACAACCTGCACCAGAGGGATCCCAGCTGACTGCTAACAGATCTGAATGGATCATCCGGATCAAGTAAAGACGACGTATTTTATGTTATTTATCTGTGTCTTAACAGTTTAAATTCCATGCTTCAGATAACATTAGCTGCGGGATGTTTTATCTCCAAACTGTGTGGTTAGGTGTGTGTTTAGTCTAGCTAAGGACAAAGACTGGAAGGGGGGCTGGGGGGTGGGGGTGTTCGCTCTGGCAAGTGAGATAACTGTACAACATTAATAATGGCTCTGCTCCAATTTAATATGTCATTTACTCATGCCAGTGAGCGAGCACAATACTGGCCTTCACCTAAATGCAGCCAATATTAATATTGTTTTAGCATACCTGTGTGATGTGTCAGCAGTTGATGCTGGCTTTCATTTTATTGTTAAATTAGGCTAAAAGTAGTGATCCCAACATTACTGTAGGACTTTTAAGCAAATTTACATTTAAGGTTACAAAAAAGGACATTACTATTACACGTATGTACTTCTTTACTCATCCATCTTTGCCCCGAGACACGTACCATACTGCAGTGTTTTGCCATGGCAAATATCTGCAAGACTAATTGCATTCCCATCATAACCTGTAGCCCACTATATTAGCCAGGGCTGAAATATTTAGTGCTACTTATGTGTTTGGGGGTCACTTCTTACAAGAGTTTGGTTGGACAAATTATATGTAGAATAAAATATTCATTCCGTCCTTTTGCATCTTTTCACCTTCTGTCTACGTCCAGCAAGGCTCCATTCAGTAGCAGTGTGTGCTCAGATTTTGATCCTTGTTTTTGATTGGTTCTCTTGTTTGAATTTGCCATGCCTCTCATCTGCCAATCAAATCAACACGCATTGTTCTAAGCAACCACAAAAAGGCGGTTGGCCTGTCATTGGATAAGATGAACAGATATTTAAAAGACTCATTCAGGAACAGTTGTGAAAACCTGTTGTAGCGCCCCTAGTGTCCACCAAGTGACAGTGCAGGAAATGCTCACATCAAGCTACGTTCGATAGCAGTGCACCTGAATAACTCAATGGTTGACAAATGTATCTGCTTTACAGCAACAATAAACATATATAGAGCGCTGACTTTTGTATTGAAGAATAAAATAAAATTGAGCTCTTTCAAAAGTTCAAATAAAATAGGGCAAAAATAATATTGTCCTTTAAATTCAAATCCTCAACCAGTGCTCCTTTTAATTAAGGAGTAGGTGATGCAAAAATATAGTTTAGTCCTTGTCTTCGTGAGTGTGTATCGATCCAAAAGTTGAGTTTCTGGTCCGTGTGCGTTATGAATGTATCACTACAAGGACTGTTTTTTGTTCTTCAACCTGGGTAGGTTTTATAGTGTGTGTTGGTTCTTATCTGGTGTTTAGATGAACAATCAAGCACCTCAGATGTCCTCTGTGGACAGGTCCTACGGGCCGGCCACACCGGGTCCCCGGCCGTCCACAGTCCGTCCTGCAATCTTCCAGGTTCTATCTGTATCGTAAAAAAACAATCTACACAAACAGGGCAGACTAATAAATGATTCTGTTCATTTCCTGTTTCTAACATGAGATCTTATTAACTTCTTTTCTCATCTTTAACACCTTATAATGTATAACCAACTACTAAGGATATACTGAGGTTATAATGAGTTGAATTACCATGTCGTACAATAACTGTCATTTTACCGTTGATAAATGAATCTATCTTTCATACTTTAAACTTGTAACATGTCTTTCCATAACGTTTATACATCCCTTTATCACATCACATTTTAACACTTAACATGCGTATTTAACAAACAAAATTGATTCAACTACAGTGTAACTGCACTGCAAATCATTACAGTGGGTTAATCACATTTTAGTGTCAGCACAATGAGTGTAACGCATCTTTAATGTGTAATCAACATGCAATAAAGTACGTTTGACGTTAAAAAAAAAAAACATTCTCACAACCCCGATTGTTTTTTTTTTATTAACAGTGTCTGAACTATTAACAGTGTGTGTGAGGTTTTCTGTCTCTGGCTTCACAGCAGCTAACAAGCTTGCGGGATGTGTGCTTCAACTCAGTTTCAAACACTTCTAACTCGCCACAAACCGTCTGTCTCCTGTTCACAGCTGAGGATATAATAAAAGAACAGCTTATTAGCACTGTTATATGAAAATAGTTGAGCTAAAGTACTTTATGTGGCGTTTCATACCAAGAATTGTCAGTTTGTTCGCGGTTTGTCGACAGAGGAGTCTAACCGGAAGCAGGAAGTGATCACCTGTTCGCGGCCATCTTCGCCCTCCAGAAACAATGACGGTGCGTTACGTTTCAACCGGAAATGATACAACTACACTACACAAATGGCATGCAGGATTTTAGTAGCCATTTATTTCATGTGAGTTTCACTGTGAGCAGCACTCGGCTCTGTTGATAGTTCATCATCACTCAGCATTTCAATACTTACTTAAATTCTACTGAAGAACCTTTAATGCAAGTTTGACAGTAATCATTGTTGAGTTCTCTTGTGAGGTTTACACTGACCAGTCTACATTTAGTTATTGCCCAGTTTAAATTATTTGTTAGAAAAGTAAAAAGTAAAAAAAAAGTAATCAAATGTGGTAAGTTACATTATGTTAACAGTGTTTCCCTGAGGCAGACAGCTTAGGGGAAACACTGTTTCACGAAGTAATTAAAATAATTATATCAGTCATTACATTTTTAACAGGGTAGCTAATGATCTGTAATTACATTTTAAAACTTTCCCAACACTATTAATGAGGATATGTTGGGACACTAACACTCAAAATAAAATATTGAAAGTTGTTGATATTTTACCAGCTAAACATTTGCATGTTTGACCTCGAAACTGTGCAGTAACTAAATCAATATACTGTGTATAGTCATCCATTTATTCTTATCTTTTCTCTTTTATTAGATTTGTTGTTGTTGATAAAAACATGAAGAAATTGTTTGTGCCAAATATACAGACTGGTATATGTGCAACTTATTATTTTCTACTATCAATAATTTGACTTTTCTCATCTCTGCCACACCTATTGTTGAATTAATTATTTCTTAATCAACAATGCTTTCATTTTTGTGGTCTTTTCCTGCTCTTATCAACCACATCCAGCCACACTCCACTCTAATTTTAAATGCATTACCAGAATATTTTAAATCCACACTGGCCTCGCTCTAATTTACAAGAGTTTAATTTTGACAAATCGCAGCCACTCATCTAATCATCTCATCTAATGCAGATAGAGATATCTCTAAAAGCCAATCTGTTACCGTGTGTTTGCTCTCGCTCTCTTTCACACACAATTACACTGTATCCACAAGAACTGTCACTCTCCTCCCGTGAGGCTGTGTTAGAGTCCTATATGTCAGTGTTAACTGTAGCCATATGGCACTTCTTAGAGAGTGGCTACGGCTGTGGCTGCCAGTCCCACATCAGCCGTTGGGGACGGGGCCCACGGGCCACTGACAGATGACAATTACACACCATTAAAAACCCATTGACAAAGGCGGAAAGAGAAAGTCAGAGGTGGTAACAGAAGGAATCTTTCATTTTCTAGGGGGAAATATGGAGACGTGTGTATTGTGCTTATTATAAAGACAATGCATGTGTGTTGAGTTTATGTTTGTACATATACATACAGGAGCACTCCTCTTGAATTCAGCACGGGGAAAGTGTGTGAGAAAGTGTACATCGATGCATCTGTGTATTGATACCTCTTTGAGGTCCAGCCTCAGGACATCGGAGAAACAAAAGCAGCCACATCTGACTTGTCAGAAATCAAACATTCCTTATTGACATCTTCTGCATCTTCCTCCCACCACTGTCACCCCCCCACCGCACCCCTTCCTCCTCCGCCTCCTCCTGAGCTGCATCTCCCAGCCTTATTTAACATCAGAAAGGACCCGGCGTCTTCAGTGCGTACCTTTAAATCTCACGAGTCCCTCTCAGTCACTTGCCAAACACTTAATCACGTTTTGGGATGTCGACCCTCTCCACCCATATTACTAATCCTCCTCAAGCCACATAGCTTTTGTCTTCGGCTAAGACTGAGACTTAAAGGGGCTTAGAGCCGTCCTGAGAGGCAGAGCCCCCTTGGAGTCACACTGAGCCCCCATCAGGAGGAACATTTCCAGGGTATTCTCAGTAACTGCTATACTATTTACTGGCGCATAGAATTGGCTTTGTTTAGGAAGAAACCCAGCAGTATGTGTGTGTGTGCACATAAATATTCACATATCAGCACCAACATGTGAGCAGCGTGCGTGTAAGAGCAGAGCAGTGTGTAGCACCCAACATCACCCAGAAGGTAATCAGTCTTAATTGCTTCAGTCTGATTATTATTTATTATTATTTCCTTCGAAGCCTTTATTCAGCAAGCCTCTGAATACACACTCAGGAAACAGCTCCTAATTACTAATGGATGATGATTAAACACCAGGGTCAGCCAGGGGTGTGTGTGTGTATGAGTGTGTGTATGAGTGTGTGGGAGAGGGGGAAAAGAAACAAAGAAAGTAGTTAGAAAGTGTCTTTTTTCCTATTTGTCACCTAATTTCCTCCAAATTACAGCCAGTGTTGTAAAGTTCATACGTAAAGAAAAATAAAAAACTCAATGAAATATGTTCTCTTTCAATGTCAGTGAATCAAGATTTGAACGAGCCAAATGTTCAAACTAGACTCTGCTGCACAGCTCACCCCACTGACCTAATTTGAATTTATGACTAAATGTAATTTTCCAGCTGAGTCGTTTGTTTTGTTAAACCAGCAAACTGCTTTGTGATGAATAAAAGAACGTGATGTTCAAGTCATCGCCACCGTTCGAAAATACACAAATGATAAAATACCATATGAACACATTCAATCTATGTGACACTCCAGTGGTAAATGGTCTGCACTTATTATTACCATAGATGTTTACAAAGTGCTTTACAATTTTTGCCTGCCATTCTTGTGCACACACACACACGCACACACACACACACACACACACACACACACACACACACACACACACACACACACACACACACACACATATGGCGTCAGAGCACGCTTGCAAGGTGCTCGCCTGCCATTGGGAACAACTCAGGGTTCAGTGTCTTATCCAAGGACACTCCAGCACGTGAGTTTGGACCACCAACCTAACGATCAGTGTGCTCCACCATCAGAGCCTCAGCCAGCCCAACTCAATCAAAACTGAGATATTGAGCTATTACTTTGATTTTCGTCCAAGTTACATGGCAACACAAGACGCTTCATCCTTCCCTCACATTCGACCTGCAGGAGCGTTTCCTAAATCAGCTCCCCAGGTCAGTTTTAGGTGCACAACCCACTTGGTTAGATAAAGATAATGTTTTTATTTAAAATGATGACGTGAACCAAGTTCCTCCTTCCTTAAAAGTTATGCAACTTTTGTTGTCATTGCAACAGTAAGCACGGTTTAAAAAAAAACAACTCCTGACTTGTGGTTGGAAACGGGAAGCGAACAGTGGTAACAAAGCACCAAAGCTTGTAATGCACCTTTCAGTCTAGTACAGAAAACCACGTCAATGTCACGTTTGGCCTCACCGAGGTTGGAAAAGTAATGGTCCTTAGCTACCAAAAGCCACTTGGTGAGGTTAAATATGTCGTGTAAGGAACTTATTTATGTTATTTAAAGAAGTCTATATAGCTTTCTGACAAACTCAAAGTCTGCTCCCCAGAGAGAAAGTCTTGGGTTTGATCTGTCCAACCACCCCTGACCTGCCTCCCTGGTTGGACTTTATCACTCTTTGTACTGTGTCACAGGACCTCCGTCTGAATATAAAGGTTGTGAAGGAATTTTTCTTCATAATTAGAACTCTCAAACCCTCTGAGGGGAATACGGTCACTATGACCTTGTCGTGTGCCGCCATGGGCGACTCCGTGATGAAGACAGGAGCCGGATGAAGGAGCAAATATTACGAAATGCAAGGATTGTTATGACTCCAAAAAGAGACTGTCTCCCGTGTTCCTAGATGAACCAGGTTTCATGAATAAGAATGCAGCTTCTCCTTAACTGGAAATGTTGAACGCTCCATGGTACCTTATTAACAAAGGAGAAAAAAGCTCAGACACAGAGTGCAAAGAAAAAGACCCACACTTGCTATTCTGAACCTCTTTTATCGAGTATGACAAGAAATATTTCTGCTGAAGACGTCAGATGGTTTCTCTGAAGCTTCTTTCAGTAAAGTAGACCAGCTCCAAATGTTCCATCACAATCAAGTCACCGACTCTTGACCAACAAGGAACCATCACTTTTAACACATAAATAAACCCAGGAATGTATATTCAATGTCTGATAGGGGCTATAATGTAATAAGGCATTATTTAACGACTTTTGAATGAAGTTTGGTGGAACAGTTCTGCAATACAAAACAACACACAGCAAATCCTCCCCCATCCATCTAACCAAAGCTCAAATCTCATTCAGGTACACCCACGTGTGGCTTAGGGACACCCTGCAGCTCTGTCATTAACCCCCCCTCCCAAAAAAAACCACACACACACACACACACACACACACACACACACACACACACACACACACACACACACACACACACACACACACACACACACACTACCTCCACCACCACCCAACACAACACTTTTCGGCCCACTAAAAGAGGTTCCAGGCAGTTGGGCGGACAGGCCTGCTGGGGTGCTGGAGCAGTAGGAGGACGGGGGACGTTGATTGAGGACCTGCGTGGGTGTATGTTCCCACCCAAGTCTCCCTGCAGCTAAAAGTACATAGGAGTCCCCTCCACGTGCACATGAACACAAAGAACCACATGATCGTGGACACACACACACACACACACACACACGCACACACACACACACACACACACACACACACTTGTGTCTCACCCCAGAGGTATCCTTGGAAGATGGGTGTTAAACTGCTCATTGATTTGTTCTTGCTTCTCCTTCAGTGAACATCTTAATTTAGCTGCTCTGCTTTGTGTGTGTGTGTGTGTGTGTGTGTGTCCGCGTGTGTGTGTGTGTGTGTGTGTGTGTGTGTGTGTGTGTGTGTGTCCGTGTGTGTGTGCATTCCTTTCATTGAAAGAGATAAGAGTGGCCTCCAGACATTCTTGATGCACCCCTGCCTTGCTCTTTATTTAACCCAACTTAAAATCCATCTATCCCTTTATTTCTGCTTCACATTCAGCTTCTTTGTCCTTCCTCTACGGCCCCCAACTCACAGCAATGTTGACTCCATAGTTTTTTTCCACTCTCTTTTGTTGTCTCTCTCTTTGTTTCTTCATCAATTTACACTACATTACAATTGCCTTGATCCTTTGGCCCTGGATAAACACCATTTATCAAAGCAGGCTGATGTTTGCGCCTCTAATTCAAACAGGAAAGTCAGGCTCGGGCTGAAAAATGGCATTCCTTATGGGAGGGAGAGCAATGCATATGTGTATGTGTGTGTGTCTGTGTGTGCATATGCATGTAGGGGGAGATGTTGTGGTTGTTATGTCATGATCCCATCAACCTTCCAGTTTCTCCCCACCTGACCTGTGCCATGAAAACAATCACAAACTCACGCCCAGGAAGTCACACATCCATGTTCATGCACCGTAATACACACAATCCCAAACACTCTCTCTCAAAAATATACACACACATTTGTGAATTGATCCATTCTGACGCACACAAACGTCCAGTGTGCAGGTGGAGAGTCTCTCACTGATAAAGACCCAGGGAGTGGAGATAGCCCTGCCGGCTCTGTCTAATGGATGTGTACGTTAACACGGGAAGTAACACGGCTGCATATCTAAACATTTACACTTGTGACTGCAGAGGAGAGATTGATCGCCGCTTTTCTGTCGTCTCTCTGTGCTTCTTATCACACAGAGATAATTAGAGCTTGACAAGTCAAATGTGAGAGGTGACATTACAACTCAGGTTGTGATAAATCATTGAAATGGTATTGAAATGTATCGCCTCAGAAAGATGAGTCACATAATGGTCAATCCATTAAACAACACTTACACTAATAGAAAGTTACAGGAAACATACAATTGAAGTGAATTATGGCACCCGTTAATTAGATTATATTAGAATTAATTAAAGTTTTCATTTTTGCCTCAGCGATGGATAGAAACCTCACACATCAGAAAATCAATCTTCATCGTCTTTTCTGAAATTAAACAAAACAGTCAGTGACATGAAGCTAGGAAAATTAATTTTTAATTAGATATAATCCAAGTACGTACTTGGCAGGTACCAGACAGCCTTTCATCTGGTGTATTTTTAGCAGACTGAATTTTGAATATGCTAAACATTATTTCCATGTGACTGCTGCTATACCTGCTTGTATGTCTAGTTGAAACGGTATTTTTGTTCAACTGATAATATACATTAAAATACATTTTTCAAGTTATAATCCTGCATTCCTGTTAGTGGTTCATTCATTTTATGCAATATTCTAAATTGGAAAATTGTAAAAAAATAGGGTTTTTTTTGGATAATTTTTTTTTAATGAAAATGCCTTTCATTAGACTTAAATATTTGTGAAGATCCTACAGTTAGCTGCTCCTGTTCCACATGAACGCAGTGCATGACGTGCATGGAGGAGGGGGAACCTATAATCTTATGTATTCCAAGTTACGTCCCTTGATCAACATCAGAACCTGAGGTCCATGTTTTTTGTGGCTGCTGGTACATGCCACGTGTCAACGCACCTTGAGCAGGCGCGTTGACAAGTTGAAGAACCGAAGTGCCGTGGCCCAAAGGTTCAGGTTGTTTGCACTGAATGACTTCGCTCAGAACATCACAGCAGAACTCTGTGTTGACAGTCTGAGCCTGAGAGATGACAGTATCTTTCTGCCCCAAATGCCACTTAAAACCTCTTCCCGGTTCATTGCTTTATTGTCATAGACTTTTTGAAGCATTTGAAGCCTCTGGAGCCAATTTCCCAAGTTTTATACAAAATGTTATGTACGCTCTCTGCACAAGTCCACAGTGAAATTGCACGTACCAGTGGTCACAAAAACATGTGCTGATGTTGATCAAGCAATGTAACTTAAAATACTTACTTACTTACAATCCTGTTTCCAAAAAGTTGGGACGCACTGTAAAATGTAAGTAAGAACATAATACAATGATTTGCGAATCATATGAACCTATATTTAATAGCAAATAGGCCAAAGACAAAATATCAAATGTTGAAACTGAGAAATCAACGGTCAGACACATTCAAATGAAGCACAGCGTGTCTCATATCTTCAAGCTAACACATGGCCAGTGTCCTGTAAGAGATGGATAACAGACGCCTCCTTTTCAAAGAGAGTTGCCCTGATGACAATTAGCTTTTTTTCCTCAACTTAAGGGTTTAGCAGGTCAGATCTGCGTCTGTGAGTGCTGCTACATTGTTTTGACGCTGGCATTCATATCAGTGGTTTGGTAACGCTGTTCCATTAAGATATCACCTGACAGCACTGAGGGGTCAGGGGTCACCTGGTGCAGAAAGGGGATACCAGCAGGACTGGGTCAGGTTAGGTAAAGGGGTGAGAGGGTGAGAGGGGGAGCTGTCCTTCAGTAAATTCACTTTCCCACAGCTTTATGAGGTACATTTGTCTCAGCGGTGTCGTGTGGAAGGAGAAATGTCAGAGCCCACCCTCCCTCACTGGAGCTCATTTCCTGATTTACCACCAAGACTCACCTACTGGCCCACAGGGTGTGTGTGTGTGTGTGTGTGTGTGTGTGAGGCAGAGCTGACGATTTGCGTTGGTGTTTTTCCAGTCTACGTTCCAGTTGTTTTTCACCACGCAGCGAGACAGAAAAATGTCTGGAATGCTCGCGATGAAAGATGTTTCTTCACAACACCAAATCCAAAACAATTAAAAAAAAATGTTCTATCCTCAAACCATTAAGCGTGTCGCAGTCTAACATGGTTTAACATTCTGTAAATATCACACACACACACACACACACACACACACACACAGGTATCCACACACAAACCTGGAGCAGAGACTGAGGAAAAGAGACTGAATAAGAGCAGGAGGCTGTAAGCTCGCCTTAAGTCGTTGTTGATTCTGTGCCTTCGCCCTGAGCCCGTCTCCTGCCAAGCTACACCTGTGGTTCTGTGGCTGTCCGCTGATGAGCTGACTGATAAGTAAATCTTTTCTGCGTCTTATCCCTCCTTGCTTAGAAAGACTAACTGTGTATCGCTGCGCTTTTAGGCCCTAAATCCCTGGCCGCGTCACCCTTTCACCTCTGCCTCCCGTGGGACCCCCGCTCGCTCTAACCAACTGGCCGGCTCGAGTCTGAGGCCCAGACGGCCATTGTGTGAATAAATGGCAAAGCAGAGGGAAGCGTTGCTCTGGTCGTCAATAAGCAGGAAGGCCTCTTTATTATCAGTCATTGATTACATGCGAGTCATCATCTGAGGCCGGTGCCAGTTCTTGTTCCGCTTGCGTTAGCCCATTGCCCTGGATTGAATGATGAATTACAGATCAATAGAAACGGTTTGATAAATCCCCAGTCGGGCTGGCAGTGAATGCAGATTTTATATCCTAATTCTCCTTGATGTAGGAGTAAATCTAACTTTTTATTTTTTTTCCTTCAGTCTTGGCAGGAAGCGCTTTTTTTTTTTTTTTTTTTTTAAAGAGGAAACTGTAAAACACTGTGATGTTGATAAATAAATAATTAGCAAAGCACACTAAGGAAGAGCTGCGGAAAAGGCTGTAATATTTATGATGCTGGTAGAAACGTGTGAAATATCATCATGATGACATGTGAGCAGCCTGTTCATTTGGTTAAGTGATCAGCTGAAGATGAATTGGGGGCAGGAGTTGGATCTTGCCAGGCGCCCGTGCTGCCCACTGCTTTACCCTACGTTCCTACAGTTGATTAAGGTGCCCCCATCCTTCATCATTACATAAACTCACCAACTATAGGGCCAATTAGAAAGATTAAAATCATAAAAGCGCCTGCATCCATCCTTCTTCTAAAGGTTTAAGTAAAACGATGTTGACCATGGTTGCAAATGTCCTCATTAAAGCATGATAACATTAAGCTCCTGGATCCTCCCAAACAGTCGAGGTGGCGTTGCTGCTCCCTCCATGCCCTCTCCTCCTCAAGGAGAGCCTGGCCCCCAGCATGTAAATGCAATTATCCAAATGACTGAGGTAACCTTTAACACTGGCATAATCATGTTCCGGGTGTCCCATTTGTACAATTTGTAGCTGGTAATTACATATTTAAATTCTGCGTGCCCTTGGTTGCATGAAGCTGCAGATAGAGACGTTTAGTATGTGTGTTTCAGTAGGAAACAGGAAATGGTAAACGCTTCATCCAAAGCATCTTTCCCACCAGCCACACATGTAAACATATTACAATCCTCTTTCCTGCGGGGTACGCTCCAAAGAGAAAAATTTAAATCTTTCATTCATGCTGTTTAATGTAACCCTTTAATCTGGGTGGGAGCCCAGGGGGCCTCTAATCCAGGAGTGCCAGCCGCCTCCGAGTACATGCGCCCCTATTGTGGTCCCAATCAATCACACAGTCATTACACCAGCACCATAAATGCCGAGGCATGCCAACAGTTATGCCCAAGGCCCCAGACAGGATGCTCTTCCAGATCATGTTTCTGCCATGCCCGCCATTGGGTGGGCTTGATTGCCACCTTGCCAACCTGGCTATCCTGCTGTGTCAATATGTCCGGAGCGTGCCAATGTTGTATTGTTATGATGCATGGGTGCTGTCTGATGCTGTCACACAACAGTGCTTTCCGGCTGTGAGAGCCCTCTGGGAATGCCGGTGGCTGTTCCAACCACTTGTGATTATTCATTCTCATTTGCTTGCCAGCAAGCTGCTCGCATGAAAGCAGAAACACACACTGAAATGATGGGATATGGTCCAATTTGCATGATTGGCGTTTTTATTGACAAAGTCTTGTGTCTATAATTTAAAGGTAAAAGCAGGTTCAAACAACAGAGTTCATCCCCACTGACTTCTGTCTCAGCTGTGCAATTTTCACAGCTGTGGCTTTCCAAGGGGCATTTGCTTCACAAGAAAACTTCAAATCACGAAAATGACCTTTGCTGTTTCTTCTCTATTGGCTGCAGTTGTTTTTTAGAAGTGCAAAGCACACATCACACCAGGTTACCGCCTCCTTCTCAGCTAGTATCCAGCTGCGCGCTGTCCAGAGGCTGGAGGCTGCTGGACGAGGAGGAGGGGAGGAAGGAGGTGAGAGGAAGAGGAGGACAGAAGGCCAAAGAACGGAACGACTGGAGCTACCTTCACCTCCCACAGCTGTCTCAATGAAGCAAGCTCTGCCCAGTGACGACCTTTAACCCCTCTTCCAATTGGATGACAGCCAGTGTGCTGTACACATGCTATGATTTCAACAAATCATCTTTTTGAAACCCTTAGCTGATTTCTATGGACAGTTCATAAAGAACTATTTGTTGGTGTGATTTGAAGATGATACTGTTGGTCTGGTTCTTGCACTGTTCAATCCAGCATGTACACCTGCAGTTTACAGTGCCTCTGGTAGATTTACATTATTAAAGAATATCCAAAGATTGTTGATTTCATGACTGAAATGACTGATTTGAGCTGTAACTAGCGAACGCTATCTCTGTGAATTGGATAAAAACTCAATCCACGGCTGATTTTTTGGCAGTAAGAATCCTGTTACGGTGTCTTTATGCATCTGATGGCTACATACATGATATTATGGTAAAATAAAGGCTAAAACTGCAGGTCCCTGCCAAAAGGTCAGTATCCTCTCCATTTGATAGTCCAACATGTTAACTGTAGAAGTATCGCAAGGATGGTTAGCCCCCGTAGTGTAACGTGTTTCACAAGGACAAACGTAAGATCGGACTGTTCTGTTTGAACACTCATGTAAGACCAACATACCTGGACAAGCAACACAGAGATTTGTGATTTGATTCATTCTTAATGTTACAAGAGGAAAAGGCTTTTCGGATGAAGTGTTGTTTGGGCAAAGCAATGCAATCTGGAGTTTAGTTAGCCGAGGTTGCTGGAGTGACAAAACTGTACTCTAAACTATGCAGCTTAAAGTGGCCTCCAACACTATATTCTATGGTAGATGTGCTATTACCGGGATGTATAATCTCAACAAGGTATTTATCATATGAAATGTTAACTCTTGTCCTTGTAGGTCATGTAAGGTTACAACATTGGAGGTGTTAGATGTCAACGCCATCGACTGTATGCTGCCATCAATGCAGCTGCCATATTGTGTCATTTTTATGTAATTTTTTTGTACTTAAAGAATAAATAAGCAATTTTATTTTCTTTAAGAGTTTTAATTGCCTATTTTTAATTGAAACCTGCTTAATTTTCTAAGTTTCCATATTACATTAAGTGAGATGTAGTTTGTTTGTCCAAATGTGCTGGTGTCATTTTAATGTTCCGTTCTCACATTTTGTAATTTGAGTGAGAATTTCTTTTACGGAAAATCTCAGCAACTGTGGTGCAGTATTTTGCTGCCAAGTGCAGCTGTCAATCCGAGCAGGATAATTATCATATAATTACAACAGAACTCTCTCCACTCTTACTTTAGTGTGTTTCTCAAATGATCATTTTGACTTTTACTTGAATAATTTGTTATGAGAGTAATTGTAGGCTACTTTTATTAGAGTAAAAGTTTCCAGTACTCTTGCCACCTCTGCATGTACCGATAGGCGGTCTCATTTTGTCTGTGTCTTGCTGTGTCGAAACGAGTGAAGCTCTGCCCGGTGACTTTTCGGAGTGGGAATGCATAATTCTCTGACAGTTTGGAGGACACTGCACCTGCCTTCTAAGTAGCCTCGGAGGGCGGGGAAGGAAGAGTGGTACTACCGAGTGGGGCGGGCTGCTGCTGCCCTTGTAGCTGCACAGATCAGGGAGGTGTCAACTTGTCAGCTGTCATTTCCATCTTTTATCTCTCTCAGGTGCTTAGCTAGCTCAGAGGGAGGTTTTTGGAAAGAAATCAAATATCCGCTTTTGCCACACAGGCTAATTCGACCCCACTTGCTTGCTGACCAGGCCAACATGCTCACCTCAAAAGATCTAACGTGGAATACATGATGTCAACATAAGAAGACAGGCATATCATTTATGACAATCACATCGCTAGTCCAGGATGTTTTTCTATGTTCTTCTATGTTGGTCAGAAATATGAAAGGCCGAAATGAAAGTGTGACAAACTTAAGCACCAATTCGTAATTTAGAATAAAAAATGTTTTCGTAATGTTTGGTGCAGTAAAGGGAAGCTGCTGATTGGGGGGCTTTTGACTCCCCAGCACCTAAACTTTAAACATTTGTCAAAATGGATGTACTCAAGTCAAGTTCCAGTACCTCTAAGTTGTACTTAAGTACAGTACCTGAGAAAATTAACTTAGTTACATTCCACCACCACTTCTGACTTTTCTTTCACCAGAACGTCCATAAGAAGCACAACAGTCTGGCATTCTCTACTATTTCCTTGGGCGAGGCCCCGCTGCAATACAGTGATGGCAGAGACGCATATCAGACATCGGTCTGCAGTAGTTACATATATGTATATATATGTAGCACCCCACCACTCTACACCATGTCTAAGAGGCCAAAACGGACTTTGACTAGACTGATGGGGTGATTTGGTTTGTTCATTGTCTTATGGACTCAACTGTTAGGCAAAGAAACACACTCACTCTATTTTAAATGACTGACCACAGACAACTCTTCTTTTAAAAAGGAAATAAATTATGTTAGTCTACTGAAAATATTGCAAAAATAAAACACATAACCAAACTTTTAAATTCAAGATACAACTTCAACAGCACACAAAAAAAAAATCTTCAAATAATATTGAGATAGAATTGTCTCCATACAACTGATCAACGAGTTGCACAGTAGAATAATATGCAAATCTCAATTAAATTGCAACAAAACGTACTCAAAAACACTTAACTCTTAACAAAATCTCTGACGCAACTATTTCACAAAATGTCCACAACACCCTATAACAGATCACACCAACTCTTTTCACTACATGGGCTTCATGAACTACTGGATCTGTGTCCAATTCATGTGGATGAACAATGTGTATATGGAAAGATTGTCTATGCTGGTAATTTGGCAGACACACCTTCAAGTAGAAAATGTAAAGTTAGATCATGTCCACTTTAGTAACGCACACAAGCTCAAAAGCTTTTACCTAGACTGCTTTATTACAGTGGCGTAAATGGTGTGCTGCAATGACAACCATTTAAATGAACGAGGAAGGGGTCCAACAAAGCATTTGGGAGTTTAAGATCAATATGCGAAAACTGAAGAAAGAAGAAGGCTGACAAAAAATTCCCTCTTAAGCTATAACCGTTACAATCAATACATATAAACCCATTAACACAATTACTTTTACTGCCATTTTCTCTGTTCCCCATTACAGTGTTGTACTTCTTTCCTTTTCAGCCTCCAACCATGGGAAAATGAGGTCAGCTCTGACTCACAGTCTTCTGTTCTTTCTGCAGCTCATCTTCTTCCAGCTCTTCAAACCCAGAGGCAGCTGTCCAATTATTCTTTATTTCTTCCTCTGCTCCAGTCACCTGTAGCTTGTCACCCCCTGGAGGACACTTCGGTCACCTCACACACTGACCGGTCGGCTGGAAATCCCCCCCTCAGGAGAGGAAGCACTATAAGCTTAAAAGGATTATCATAACACTTTTGTTTTACACTCAAAGAAATTACAAGTCTTTGTAGCAGCTAATCATCGACAGGCTTGATTAAACAGTAAAATATTTTGTTTTTTTACTGGTATGAAGTCCACCAGGAGCTTCAGCTTCAATGGTCCTTTTCACAGGGACCTCAAGACTGTGGAAAATGAGTTCTGCATTCAGTATATTGATGAAGCTGATGGAGGGCGTTGTCTGAACATGAATAACACACACAGTTGAGATCTCTTTACTGTAAAGGTCAATGTATGAACTGCATCATTTCTATATGAGTCCCTTAAAGGGGAATTCCACCACTTTTAGCCATCAGTCTGTTTAAAAGTGTTGGGAGGTACAACACTAACAGACGTAGACTCCGAGTCATACTCAGTGTACTGTACATATATACACACAAACAAGCACGCTCATACACGCACAGGCATGCATTTTGATGGCATCCTAAAAGTGTTTATTTGTAAAGTAAAATGTTCGTACCAGTGGAGAAAGGAAGGTTTGACCTCAGAGCTTTGAGATGATTTTTTTTTAAGAGCATCTAAAACCAGAACTTCGTGACTAAGTATTCCAAGTTACGTCGCTTGATCAAAATCATCACCTGAGTTACACACGTTTTTGTGAGCAGAGGCACAGTATGTGTGCGTTTGCAATTTCTCCGTGGACTTGAACAGAAAACGCACATCCAATTTTGAATCAAACTCTAGAAATGAGCAATGCAGACCCTTGAAATGCTTCAGAAAATCTACAGCTATGATGAAATGTGCCAGGCTCAACTGTCCAAAATCTGATGAGGGAGCGTCGGATGAGGAGAGCAACCGGGTGGTATTTCTTTGACATTTGGAGGTTGTGCTCAGTGAATTTGAACACCAAGTCCAACTGTGTGTTCGGAGGTGTCTGAGGGAAAGAAATTGGTGAAAACGACCTGAACTTGTGACGCGGTGGCACTTTGGTTGCCCCACATGGCAACACGCCAGCTCACCATGGGTCGAAAGCGCAGCAGTTTCTCACTCTCAACAATTCAATCTTTGCTCCCTATCACTCATCCTAACTAGATTTGGCTCCGTGCGACTTCATTTTGTTCCCCAGAAATTTGATGTTTGATTTGTTGACCAGTGGTCATTAACTAGCAAGGACCTCCACCTTAATTGAGTATGGACAGAATTTATCGATTATGGTACGGTGGTTTGCGCAGGAGCTCGGCTGAGAATCCACTGCGGCTCTCGGGCCTCGCAGATCCCCAAAAAGCTTTCAGAGAAAGCAGTGATAACAGACTCATGCGCAGCTCCTGAAGCCGTGACGAGTGAGGAGCAGCTTGGAAGCCCATCTGGACATGACCCAGGATGACCCAGACCGAATTGATTGACGAGGGTTAA
Organism: Embiotoca jacksoni; assembly: GCF_022577435.1. Classification (NCBI taxonomy): domain Eukaryota; kingdom Metazoa; phylum Chordata; class Actinopteri; family Embiotocidae; genus Embiotoca; species Embiotoca jacksoni. Next base: position 2,686,624 of record NW_027185274.1, read on the forward strand.
TTCAGCTTTTCAAGGGACATGGAAGAAGCAGCAAGAACACGGTTCCTGGGCACACGGAAAGCAGTTTAAAGGAAGGGTGGCAATGCAGCAGTGGAAGAGATCGAAGGGCGTGAAAAAGGTGGAGAACACATTCGACTCGGGCATGAAAAGTGAGCGAGTGACGGCCACGCGAGACAACGCACGGAGGACGTGAAGGCGAGGGAGCCTCCTCTTCTCTGCCATTGATGTCGACGACACGGAGGTCGCCAGAACGGTTCAAAGATCTTGGCCCCTACTCCCATGAAAGGAAGCGACGATCACCGGATGGTTCCGTTGCGGCAGGGCATGATGGAGGGAGTTTTGGAAAAACTGTTTTAATAAGATGGCTATTTGGTGGAGAAAATCTACCACCATAAGGACCCCCAAAGATTGGCAGAAGGAACGGCAACCGTTCGGAGCCGAAACTCGGCCGGGTGGTACGATCGATCACGGAGAGGTGACACCGTTCCAGTTGGCAACGAGATGTTGCCTTCGTCTTCTTTCTTTTTTCGTCTTTTTTTTTTTTCCTGCCCTGGATGAGTCGATAAGGGCGATGGGTTCGGAGCTAGGGATGTAAATGACACGAATGAGAAAGGAACGCCCAAAGCCCAAATGGCCTGTGCGGACTGATGGGATGGGGAACAGGCGAAGCAAAACGGAAACAGGCATCCCGGTGCCCGACAGGAACTTCGCAGTTTGGTGAAACGGGACAGATGGAGTAGCACGGAAACAAGTATCTCGGTGCCCGCATGGTGCTGCAGTTTGATGAAGTTGGAGGACTGATGAATCTGGGAGCCCTGTTCCCTAAATGGGCACGGCCGATCGAATAAATTGGGGGGGATGGACCGATCTGGAGCTGGTTCCTGAAGCCCTGAAATGAGCATCAGAATTAGGTTGACAATGTAGAGATTACTGATTTTTTTTTTTTTTTTTTTTAAAGGAATATCTGGCATCCCAGTACCGGAGAGAATACGCAGGGAGTTGTCAGAATTAAATATGAAGAAGAGAGGGCGTCCCTGTGCCAGAACAAGGCGGGACTATAGAAGATTAGGTTCCAGTCCAGTAGGTGGCAGTAATGCATCTTAAGGTTGGTCTGGCGAACGACGAAACCCAAGAAGAAGACGACAGAGCAGGTGAGGGGGATAGAGGATAGGGAGGTGCAGACCTGGCAACCCGGGAGTGCGTGGTGACGTCACGGGCAGAGACTTCGAGTCTCCGCCTGCGACGTCGCCACCGGAGGGAATGATTCTGTTGATTACACCTGTGGAAAAAAAAAACATGAAACGCAAACAAACAACGACGGTTAGCGTCAATGGTTTGTGAAGTTGGGTTTTGCCCGCGAATTTTTTGAAGTTAGAAGTAGTTCGGATAAATTATCTCGTAATCGGAGTGGTGGTAACGGTCCCTCTTTCTGATTGGACTTTTGCCGGCGGGGCATAGTTCGTTTGGAAAGTTTTTTTGTTGTTTTTGTTTTTTTTCAGCATGGCCGGTGGCGTGGATACGGCTGGAGGTGCTCGGAGACTCCCTTTACTACGGGAGAGTGCTTGAGCAGGTGAAGGAGTGGAGCTACTTGTGCCGGTGACTTTACAAATGGATGTTCTTCCTCGGGTGAACCTCAGATGGAGGACGGCGGAGATGTTTTTTTTCATTTTTTTTCTGGAACTTCTCCCGACGGCGGTTGGACTGGTGACTGCCTTAGCTTGGTCCTTGGTGGAAGCGGAGTTGGTGGGTTTGCTGGATGGTGTGAGGACCATCTGCTGGGCGAAGAGGACGTTGAAGGATAAGGTTGATGATGGGGCCAATCCCGCAGGTAAAATGAGCGAGCGGCGTGGCGATCCAACGGGAGCGGCGCACGAACAACGGGAGCAGACAGATGTGCTGGATGGGTAGATATTTATAGGCGCATGGCCGGAAGGGGAGTGTTCGAGGTGTGGTCCTGCTCCTGAAATTCAGATAAAATTTATCTCCAGCAGAAACGTGCGTAAATCAGCAGCCGCTTGATCAAGCGACACAACTTGGAATAGTAACTCACGAGGGTTATAGCTTCCCCCTGCTCCGCCCCCATCACCGTGCTGTTCTCCATTCAACTGGAACGATCTCAGAACTTTCTGATTGCCCCTGAACTGTCAGATGTGGTGTGGTCATCTAATTTAGTTCCTCTGGCGGAGGAAGTCTGAACCAGTTGGAGATGGAAAGTGGCTCCTGACTGAGGCGGGAACACAGAAAGTTTCAGTGTTGCAAATTGACCTCTCGTGACCTGCATGGAAGCATTTCTATTTGTGCTGTTTCACCATTCATTTATTCCAAATTCTAATTAATCTGTGTCCCATTTGTTTCTTCAAATATGATTATATATAAGTACATATTTTCTACTTTATCATGTGTTACAGACACCTCTCTTGATATTTAACATGGCTTTGATATCAGTGGGTCTAAATCTAACCAGACAGCATAAGGGGACCTGTCTACATACTTGTGTATTTGTTTTGGTCTAAATGGTCTAAATGAACATCAGCAGGTGCATTTCAGTTATAGCAGCACTACAGAAATCAGTTAAATAGCAGGTGAGTCAAGTAACTATTAAAAATGAAGCAGCTCTGCAAGAATAGCAATGTGGTTGCTAATACAGCCCTAACACACAACAGAGGCCCAAGTGATTGAGCCTGAGGTGCTCCTCATATTGACCTCCCGACAGTAACGGAGATGATTAGAATAAGCTTGGCCGCAGTGCTCAAAGGGACCCTGTGAGGACTTTCTGCTGCTGTGTTCCTCCCAGCCTCCCGGCATAGAGGGACATTCAGAATTCACTGACATCGCTCTTTCCTTTTCGCTCCTTCCTGATTGGCCCTATTGTCTCTCAGAACGCCTGCAGAAACTGTTTTATCATTTCAATTTAGCCGATTCACCTCTCGCATTGTGTTTAACTGCAGCTGGAAGAGTGTGTCGGCTTTGCCAGGGGGAAATCAGTTGAATTCCAATATTCCTATCATTCAACAGGAGACCGGCAAGCGGCGGAGGTATCAAGGGTACAGACAATGTCAGCAGAGTTGTATTGGCAGCATCCTGCAAGCTTGCCAAGTCTTAGCCCAGCTTTAATGGGTTTTCGCTCAATAACAATGAAGAGACAGAGTAACATAAAGACAGAATCAGCCAATCCTTTCTGCATCTTAATAAGGACAGATGCATTTTAATGCGTTGCGCGCATAAGCCTGTTTTCCGTGACGAGCTCTCACGCACTGCCAATCAAACAAGTTGCAAGTAATTTACAGTCTGGAAATAGTTTGGTGGGGGAAAATAGCCGAGAGGAGTTCTGGTTACATTACGCTGTACGAGCGAGGGAGCAGAAAGGCTTGTCTAATTCCAGGCGTCCCAACAAGTCTGTGCTGTAATCGAAGCCAGAGCGGCCACACCCACCTCCACCGCGCACCAACAATCAAAACATTCATGTGATTTTTCATGCTCTGGACGTGTCAGGCCTCGGACAATAAATCACTCCTGTGTATCGGTGGCGGTCAGTATTTACAGAGGGGAGGGTGCGTGTCGCAAAGTCAAACTATTCATGGCTTTTTTTTATCGCACGTTCAATTATTAATGCCGCCATGCTTGGACAGTTGAAACAGCTTGTGTGCAAACTGTAGCGAGCCCTTTCGCAGTTATGACATGTGGCATGCAACATACGTATATATAGTATATGAAGAGGGGACAAATATAGGCAGGCAGGTGCTGTGAGCTGAGCAGCAGATGCTGCATTGCATGGCCAAACCATGAGCTGCCGCTACGGTATAAAGTGGGTTAGTGGGTCGGAGGCTCGCGCCGATCGGAAACATATACTTTTTACACACACACACTGGCTGCCTGCATGGATTTATTTATTATCTCCAGGCTTTGGATGTTGAGTCAGTGTACAGCATTCGAGGGGGTAATAAAGCATTCCCACACAATGATGGGATAACATTCAAGTCTTCAAGCCGGACTCCAACTTTTGTGCTTTCACTTGGGGGATATAAAACACAGCCAAATCATCAGAGAGGCATATATTATCAAACACATTTTGCCCCTTGGTAAATGACTCATGTTTTTTTGTTGGTCTGGGGGTTTGGATCTTTATTAAAAAAAAAAAAAAGTTTCCTTTCCTCCATGTTGCTGTGGTTTTGAAGGGGAGAAGTTCTTGCTGAGTCACTCTCAAGGGGAAAATTATCTGACACAAGCCTTGTCAGCAAGGACATACAGCAAGCCGCTGGAGCTTCCTATTCATGGTAAGGGACGATACAAGCACTGGGAGAAGTGTGATGGAAAATTTGCATGTCCTTCTGCTAGGATGTTCAGATTTCTGCTACTGAGCAACACATTCTTACTCTTAAAGAAGTACTTCCTCCTCATTTATGGATTATTCTGTGCCTAAGAAACGGTTTACTTTTACTTTCAAGGACAGTTTTTGTTCCTATTTCTACTCCAATTGCTGAATTCCCAGTTCTCCACACCTCCCATTCGTAACACGGCATATCTTTGGCTGCACTGCATTCTGGTTCACAGAAGTTCTGTTGTTGGGAAAACTGATATCTCTGCTTTCGCTACGATGGATCTTTACCCCGTGTCACTGCTGAACATCTGTGCACAGCGCTGAATGTTTTTTTGATTATAAATGACTGGCACTGAATGTTGATATTTTGCAATGATGTTTGAAACAGATTCAGTTTCCTCTTGTCAGACCAGAACAGCAGGAACATTGTTCCAGGAATGCAAAGTGCACTGGTAACAGCTTGTTTTGTTTATATTCCTCTCCTTTTGAATCAGTTCCTCTGAATTCTGTTTTTAACCTTTTTGTGCTACTTCGGTGAAAACTGAAATATCTCAACAAACTTGAGATTGGTCAGCCTCTTATTTGTTATAGATATTCACGGTACCCAGAAGATGAACCCTGCCCACTCTGGTTATCCACTGACTCCTTATTTCGTGCCACCAGCAGGTCAAACTCTTCACCTGTTTAAACTCTTCTAAACCAAAAATGTGCTTGATGGACTAGCACCAGACATTTGTGCCACCTAGACCGTAGCAGTCCGTTCCCTCAACTTTTCACCTGGCACCACCGTGAGATTTACATTTGGTGGTTCTGAGTGAAGTTTCTCGATAGCTTTTGGCTGGATTGTTGTGGAATGCATTTTGTGTTTCATTTAAGAATGAATGTAAAAACTTTTAGGATTCCTCGACTTTTCTATTGCCATCATGTGGTCTAAATTTCACATTTGCTTTATGACAAAACAAACAGCATTCCCATCAGCCTCAGTTAGAGCCACCACAGTAAATCTATTCAATTTGTTGATTCATCAATCTGCAGAAACTCGATAAGTAACAGTTTTGATGACCTATTATTTGTTTTAGTGAGTTTGTTTCTCCAACATTAACTTTTTCAACCTCCTGTCAGTATTTGAAGCTTTATCTTTGTCCGATGTGAAAGTAAACTGAACATCCTCAGGTTTTGGACTGTTAACTGAATAACACAAGCTATCAAAATAGAGACATTGTGCTGTGTGAATAGCCTATAATTACTGTCATTTTTCACAATTCATATTTTATGATAAAATGGTCGATCAAAGAAGTTAATCGACCAATTAATCAAAAATGGAAATAAACCTTAATTGCAGCTAAGTGTTAACACACCATGATGTCACCCATTGGTTTGTGAACTGTTGTTTCAAAGCCTCCAGTCTGGTGATTTAGTTTGGTTTATCTTGTATTTTTTGGAGACAGAAGTGAGCATATTTGGATGGATGAGCAGTGGATCTGACTCGATCTGGCTGAGAACCTGAGGACACTACGCCTACCCACCTACACTGACAACCTGACTGCACTGCAGTGGCTTCACTTTTCAGAACCGGAACCAGCTCTACTTTTATACAGTCTGTAGTTGCAGCCCTCTTCTCAGCTGTGATGGTGAACATGCACCATGCCTGCTAAAATATCAACTTGCTAGCATATCACTGTGAGCATTTTAAAATGCTGATGTCAGCCTCATAGAGCAGCTGACCTGACTGTTGTCTCAGTCTTATTCCCCTTTAAATGACCATTTTCTGTCATTTTGATCCATTGCTCCACTTGCATAATTTTGATCCAAGCTGTTGATACACTTTAATACCAGCGCTTGTCTCAATAAATGAACAATAATCCCCTGGTTGCTGTGTGGGAGTAGAGCTGGAACAAACAACAACGTACACATCATTGTTCCCAATGAGCTGAAAGAAAGGGTAAATAATAATTGAATGTGTGGATGACAATCTTAAACAATACATTTCCACCGTAGTATATAGACAGCCGATGAGCCACATCTTTATTTAAAGAACGTCAGAGAGAGACGAACTGGGGTGAGGATTTTATGTAAAACACTGCTCCTCCCTCCTTTCTCAGTCTGTTTTAAAAATCTCCTCCAGCTTGTCCCCCAGTCGCATACTGAGGGCAACAAATTGCGGTGAGACCCATTTCCCCAGTGTTTGTGTTTCTGCGGCGAATTGCCTCATCTGTTAAAAATGGGTAGGTGATGCATCTGGAGGGATGAAACATTTATCGGAGGACGATTTTTCATTACGACAAGGGTAGAGCTTCCATCAATATTTCAATGGGCCCGCCTGCACACAGTGTATTCGGTGTGTGTGTGTGTGTGTGTGTGTGTGTGTGTGTGTGTGTGTGTGTGTGTGTGTGTGTGTGTGTGTGTGTGTGTGTGTGTGTTCCAGTGTATTTTGTACAAACGTCCTCACAAGGATAGACAAAATCTTTGAGTAAGTTTTAAGATTGGAAGCATATAGTCAAAGATAAGGACTGTTAAATAAAATGGTTAAAGTGGCCTTTACCTTTTTTTTTTATTTAATTACACAGCAAACCACCATGATAAACATAAAAACATGGTATTTTCAGAAACAAACACACTTTTATTTCTCTTCCATCCAGCTGATTTTTTTTCCACCTTTTCCCTGATAGAACAAATGTCTGTGTGTCTCTACAGTTTCCAGTGTTTCAGCCTTGCCATGCTTCTACATACTCACGTGCTGCCTCCCCTCTCCTGCCTCTCTCTCTCTCGTCTCTCATAGCGCTCTCGTCATTTCGCTTCGGGAATGGCTGTTGTAAGCCGCTCTCCTCCGAGCATTTTCAGCTGTCACACTTTTTCAGAGTTCACGGCGCTGGTTTTAGTCCCTTGTATCAAATATTCATAGAGTGAGAGCCAGGAGAGGCAGGTTTGCCACGTGCTCTTCTGTCCTCCACCCGTCTGACTTACATCCCTCTCTTCAAATCTCCCTGACTCCCTCCTCCTCTTCCTCCTCCTCTCTCCGCCATGTCATCTTCTGTTGTTGTCCACGGCCAGATTTCAATCTCTGTCGTCAATTGGACATTCCATCTGAGCTGGAGAGGAGAGAGAGAAAAAGCCCTAAATAAATCTCATTATATTCCTTTAGCATACCTAAACGACAGAATAGCTCATTGCCATTTTAACGCCAATGAGCTAGCAAGCAGTTTGTTTAGGTTTAGGTACCAAAACTACTTGATTAAGTTAAGAAAAAAGATTATGGTTTGGGTTAAAATAAGTAGAAGTCTAAACCTAAGCACCTTACTGTTTGACCAAGTGGCAATCAACCATGACATCACCCAATGATTTGTGAAAGCCTCGAGTTCGCTATTTTGGCCATTTTTGTTGCTATTAGAAGTGATCATATTTGGATAAGCTGTGGAGGAGGGAGTGGTGGATCAGACACGATCTCTCAGGACACGACACCCGCCAGCGGAAACACAACTGCACCATAGACCTGTCAATCAAACAGACACATCCCCAAAAATACTCCTTTTTGTGGCTTAATTTCTATTCAACAATGAAATTATTTTCAGATGGACCACCAGCAAACTAATAAGGAAGAGTGACTTTAGCGAATGACTCCATTATGACGTGTGAAATTTTTTTATTAACTTTGTATTTCATTAGAGAAGTTGAATGGGAGTCTATGGAACAAGAGCCTTTTTGGAGCCAACCCCTACTGGCCCTCGGTGGTATTGCACTTCTGCAGTGGCTTCACTGAGTCTACTTTTCAAGTGAAAACAATTTTTTTAAATTATTATTTAAAAAAATAATTACTTAAAAAAAAAAAGTATAACCTCGGTATAAACCTGTAGTAATGACCTTACAACAAAATTTTGACATAGGTCTCCAACAAACGTATATCACTTATATAATATTTCCTTTTTACTGTGGTTTTATGTGTTTAATAATAATATCCAGGTGCATATTTCACATGGAATGTATAAAGGTGACAGCTGGTGAGTGAGAGAGGCTGTTAGAAAAGTGAGAAAGGAGGGAGTGAAAGACAAGGAGAGGACATGGATCCACTCAGTGGGCTTCACTCCTACATTATCATTCTCCTCTTTCAGCTTCCATTAAGATGCATCAGTGTAGTTTTGTCATCACGTGCATATATCACGTTAGGAAGGAAAAAAAAGAAAAAAAAAGAAAAGTGTTGCACTGCTTTTTTATTATCTCCGCCTTCTGCAATACACGAGAGACACGGCTGTATGTATCACTCCCACCTGATGTGTTAACTGCATATGAAGTGTGACCAGTACATGACTTCCACACCGGTATATAGGAGAGTATGGTATATGACATAAGGACAGATGGATGGGAGCTGAAGTATGGAGATGGGAAAAGTGTATTGGGTAGAAGAAGAGTGAGTGGGAGTGACAGGACTAGAAATTACTTGATGTGGGGGTTAAACACACTCGGTAATGGAGAGATGAAGAGGGATAGAGATGACAGGAGGGCATATGAATATTTGAACTTGTGGTGATGGGGGTGTGAGGGGGATGGAGAGAGAGGGGAAGGGGGGGGGTGAGGAGGGGCTGTCCCAGAAGTCCTTGTGATGAGTGGTGCTGTAAAAATATTTACCTTAAACACAGCACAGTGAGACATGAGCAGCAGTGGGAGGAGGAGAGATGTGAAGTCCTTCCCATCCTTCCATCTCTCCTCAGTCGTCGCTGCTTCCTTCTTCTTCCCCGGCTCCCCCCGTCAGATAAAGTGGGTCAGCATTACACATCAGCGCAACCCGCCGGAGGGGAGGAAGGGGAGGATTTAAGCTGAGAGAGAGAGACAGATTGGGTGAGGAGAGGGTAAGAGAGAGTGCAGAAAAAGAAAGGAGACGCTGCAAAGAGATTTGCATTACGTTGACACACGGAGAAGTATTTGTCGGAGTGTGAGAAAGAGCAGGGATGGAGGAGAGGAGGAATAAGGAGGAGCGTGGAAGAAAAGACGATGATTAATTTATCTTTATGTTACGGTGGGCCACTTGCAGCCCGGGTCTGGCTGCTGCCGGCCCTGAGAGGCTCTGCATGATGAAGAGTCAGCCATTACTAGGTTTAAAGCTCCGTCTCCCAACACTCCTCTCATCTTCCTCCTATCTCCTCACACTCATTCCTCACTTCGATCCTCAGCTTTTATGCAGTTTTGTTTTCAAAGTGCGTGAAATGATGAAGGAGGAGAACCGGGGGAGAGGAGGAGGGAGAAAGAGAGAGAGGTAGATGAAGAGATTGAGAGCAGGATTAGCTCAGCCATGTCTCAGCTCGTGGCTGTGGATGTATTTACCCGTACCCAGTATCTCTGAACACATGTTTACCCACCTCGCAGACATGTGGAGGCAGCCTCTGCCGGCCCTGCAGGCCAGCCTGACATCACAGCAGTCAAAGACTATTTCTTATTCTGGGCAGAGGGATCGCTGATGCCAGGACAGGTGATAAAAAAACATGAGGGCACGGTTTGTAGTGAAGCTAAACCCATACAACTCACATTTTTATTATAGGAAAAAAGATGTCTGGATCAGCTTTAAAGGGTCAGTTCACACCCAGACAATTGGTTGTTTTGAGTCATCCGCACACTGAGAAGTTTTACATTTCAATTCAATCACAACACAAGTCATCTCAGGGCACTACAACAGAACCTTATCACATTAGGTTGCAACCTGGTATCACGGCAAAACGTGAGATAGACACGCCGGTCCACTACAGCAAAACCTAACAAAGCCACGCTTTGCCCTGTCTAGGTGTGAAAGTTACACGTTTTCCTGTAGTGGACGAAAATGAAACCTATTGCATCCGTTGACTGATTTACAGGAAAATTAAACTTATAGCTAAAACACGTGGATGGAGTTTGGAAACAAAAAACAACAACAAAAATGTTGCTGCTTCCTGGATCCGAGCTTAGATAGATAGATAGATAGATAGATAGATAGATAGATAGATAGATAGATAGATAGATAGATAGATAGATAGATAGATAGATAGATAGATAGATAGATAGATAGATAGATAGATAGATAGATAGATAGATAGATAGATAGATAGATAGATAGATGGATGGATGGATGGATGGATGGATGGATGAAGGGAGGGAGGGAGGGAGGAAAGGAGGGAGAGAGGGGTGGGCGGACGGACGGACGGACGGACGGACAGAGGGATAGATGGATAGATACTTTATTAATCCCTCAGAGGGAAATTTTTATGTTACAGCAGCATAATAAAATGCACATTCTATACAATAAAATAAGATAAATAATATTAAATAAACTAACCTAAACAAAACCTAACCCTAAACCTAAACAACAGTGCGATGAATTAGAATTAAACAAAAACTCCCTTTTAACAGGAAGAAAACTTCAGACAGAATCAGACTGGGTGAACATCTTCCTTGACCAGCCGGGCGGAGAGGAGAGCAGAGAGAAAAAAAGAACAGCAAGAGACTAGTTTTCACAAGAACTACTTTCTACTGAACAAATACTCACAGAAATCTGTGGACTGTGTGTTCCATGAATTATCCACAGTGACAAAGACAGTGTTTCTGAACGAAAGAGCTGTTGCTGCTGAATTTTTTTAAATGTAATTGTTCACTGGGCCGAGCAACACAAAGAAAAAAGTTCTACTCAGATCCTTTATATTGAGTCGATTTACAAAACAGTGAGCGCAATATTCTAAAAACGGCCCCCTCCATCCAGTCGTGCTATATTTCATTCATTCAGTTAGTTTCTGTACATTTTAATGAGGGTCTAATGCTGTTACATCATGAGAACCAGGAATAAATGTGGTGAATTACAGAGTCTTTGGGTACGTCCATAGTACTGAGTGTCAAATATTGTCAAGTGTTCAAGTGTGAGGGCAGCTGGTAAATGTCAGCGTTGTCAGACTATACCACTAACAATAAAAACTCTCACCAGATAAAATACTCACCTGATTTTTTTTTTTCAGTAGAAGCCACACATCCTCTTTCAGTGATGGATTTCAGTACATCAAACCAAAACATGTTGATAAAATATTTACATTTTTTATATTTGCTGAATTAATTTATCTTTTGAATGTGAAAACAAATCACATGTATTTTCTTTTTATCTGAATATCTGCTTTAAGTCCTCACTGGTTTTCCACATTAACTCTACAAAGAGACGTGTTGACAAGTCTTTGTGATGTTGACTTTGCAAAATAGGCAGCAACCCAGTGACAGGAAGACACTTTGTACATTCAGTCTAGTTTCCCCTCCTCTCTGTTTACCACCACCTCACCTTTTCCTCTTTCTGTTTAAGCATCTGCCAAGGCAAATCCAGCACGTCTCAGGCTGCTCAAACTGTGCAAACCTTGGTGAAGCAGCTTCGCCTGATGCCATCCAAACCCACCTCGGTTGCCCCTTAAGCCCGCCAGCCCAGATGAAAACATCAGGAATTATCTCAGGTTTTTCCACGCAAAAAAAAACCAACTACAAAGCAAAAAGGTTTTTTGCTTTGTAGTTTGGCGGTGGGACACCGTCACAAGCGTCTCGCTGAGCTCCTCATCGACATCAAACGGTTGGCAGAGGGTTTGCCAAGCAGCTGGTGCAGATGGCCGCACTCAAACAGGCCATTCTAATGAGGAGCAGGTAGGGCATTAGCAGTCTGGGCATGGTGGCAGCGCCCAGGAGACTGCTGCAACGCACACACACACACATGCAGCTCCAATGTGCAGAGAGGTGGAGTGAGTGGATACATGCTTTAAGTGCTAAGGAGGTGAAAAGGAAACCGTGGTGGACTCTTGACAACTCACTTCATCCTTCAGATATATTCACATATTTATAGCCATGCACATACATACATAAGCACCCCGCAGTACAGCCTGGCAGCACAGCATGTCAGAGTTGAAACAGCATAAGACATATCTCTGTTACAGAGCTGGGAGGTGGAGGATTCACTCACTCTGGGGTGGAAAGTGGGGGTTAATGGGTTCATCAGCCCCAGTCAACAGCTGGTTACCACTGCCACCTAGTGGGCTCGTTGGGTAAGAATCGACCCCGCTGTGGAAGATAGCAAGAGGTGGGAGGGGCATGCCCGCTACTTCGAGTGAGGAGGTGTAATGTGAGTAATATTTAGGACATCATAACTGTTTTAGATCAAGTAAAGTAGGTGTCTGAAAGATTAAAGGAAAACATATATATATATATATATATATATATATATATATATATATATATACACACAGACAGGGCACTGAACAGATCTCAACCTAAATCCTGAAGAGTAAGAGGGGCCCAAATTATTTCCATTAAGGGGCCAAAACTAATCCGAAATTAAATGTTTGTGTTCTATAAAATTACATCTCATTAAAATTCTAAATCAAAACAAAAAAATTCTGACTAATAGTAATAGTAATTTTATCATTTTGCAGAAATTGTCATAAAAGCAACTTTATTTAGAATTTTACCGCACTTGAGGATAATGGGGAACAAGCAAGTTTTTTAAATGCCGTGGTGGGCCAAACAAAGTCCAAAGTCCAAATTTGGACCAAACTGGGCGGCTGTGTGTTCGACGGTGCTCCTGGAAGAAGTGTTCAGCCCTCCAGTAGAGTTTGTGAAACTAATGCTGCGTCCCAAATGGCACACTTCTCTAAGTACACTAACAAATAGAGCTCTTACATGTTGGGACTCTTACTTGCGTTGTGCTTGAACTTCAAATGTCAGAAATCACACAATGACCGGAAATAACTGCAGCATGTGAACACATCGCCTGTCGAAATATCTCCAGCTTTAATTATTTTACCCAGAAATCAACAGGTTTTTGTCCCCTCAATAAACACACTGATTCTTCTGCCCAGCAGCAGCAGTGAAAAACAAACACGTTTGTGTTCAGGAACAGCTGCAGCTTCCTCAGAGGCCTTCATTTGAAAATTCTTTATGTCAATGGCCCCGCCCCTTCCTCTACAGAGCCAAGATGGCGACCGTTTAGGGTGGAAAGTGTCCAGAGTTTCACACTTCGTTTTTGGTCCGTTTTGAGTGCTTCATCCTGGTACTTGAAGTGTGCTGCATGTTTCTGTACTTACCATGTTAAAGTACTCATGCACTCAAAATGGTGAGTGTTAGCATGTTAGTTTGCTATTTGGAGCACAAAATGTATGTTGGCGCCTCCTTTAAAGGATGTAGGTTCAAATGGTCAAGAAGAAAACAATAATAATGATAATAATAATAAGGTGACCATTTGAGTAGTGACACTTGCTGTAATCATACTTCATGTTCACGAAGGCAATTAACTCACGTCAACTATATGGAAATGTCAAAACAAAAAACTTAGTTTAGGCACTGTAGTATTACAGTGAATAGGATGGAAATAAAATATGTATACAACATGCAGAAAGACTAAATGCATGGAGAGCCGGAGAGTGAGGTTAAAGGTCATTGTAGTCGACCCTATAACGGAAAGCTTTATCAAAAGGGAAAATTTGAACCTTATTCTTGAAAATAGTGTGTCTACCCCCCAAACCCAAATTAGGAGCTGGTTTCCAGAGAGGAGAAGCCTGCTGACCGAAGGCTCGGCCTCCCGTTGTGCTCCTGGAAACTTTCAGCATTGTAAGCTACTCAGAGTGAGGCGTTCTGTTGGGATGATGAGGCACCAAGAGATCTATAATATAAGATGGAGCTTGATTATTACCGGCTCTGTATGTCAGGAGCAGAATTTTAACTTCTGCTCAGTTTTATTCGATTCGGCTAAAATGAGAGAATAATGCTCTCTCATCAGCTCCCATCATGCAGCAGCGTTGTGAATTAGCTGGAGGCTTTTCAGAGAGCCACCGGGACATCCTCACAACAAAGAATTACTGTAGTCTAGTCTGGAACTAATAAATGCATGAATCAATTTCTCTGCATCACGCCGAGCCAGGATGTTCCTGATTTTACTAATAATGTGAAGATGAAAGAAAGCAGGCCCAGAGATGTGTGAGTTGAAGGAAATATCCTGATCATAAATAACTCCAAGATCCTTCACATAGTGCTGGAGGCCAAGGACATGTCATCCAGAGTACATGGTGAAGAGACTTACTTTTAGTCTGATTCCAATGGACGTGATGGGGGAAAAACTGAAGAGTCCTGTTTCAGACCATTATTGGTCACGGTATTGCACACAGCTGCCAAATACACACACACACACACACACACACACACTCACTCACTTATTTCTTGTCTGTGTCTTCTCTATCACTGTCAATAAAAACACAAATGCCAAAATGTCATGTTTAAAAAAATACGTATATTCAAATGTTTATGACAAATCAGGTGGATAGTTTTCAATGTTATATCCTCACCATCCATCCATTAGCTATAACCGCTGTGTAGGCTGCAGCCCCGCCTGACCCGGGACATGTTTCCAGTCCATCACAGGACTGACAAAGAAATACAGACAATTTAGAATCATTAATCAATCTAACATGCATGTTTTTGGACTTTGGTAAGACGCTAGAGCACCTGGAAAAAAAAAAAAGCCACTCAGGCACAGAGAGAACATGCAAACTCCACAGTCTTTGTCGACCAGCAGGTTTGAACCCAGAACCTTCCTGCTGAGAGGCAACAGTGCTGACGGCTGCAGCGCCATGCAAGAACCAAAAAACAACTCAGTTTTGGTTTAGGAAAAGATCAGGGTTTGGTTTTTGCAGTCAGTTAATAAACATGTGGTTAAAGGTTATGGAATGATTATCAATAAACTGTTGTTTTGAAGCAGGAAACAAACAGCAGTGTCTCATTTCACTGTTTAGTTCCTGTCATAATTACCACGGCCACCAGATGGTGCTGGTTTTGGTTTTGTTTCATTTATTGGAGGGAACCAGTCTCCAATACTAATCACTGTGGTGGCCTTAAAAGCAAAATGGACTGTAGTTTCAGCAAGCAAATACAATTAAGGAACACAATATGCCAACACAGTCCAGTAAGTGGCACATCGTTCGTCGCACAGCCTACAAGGGAAATACATTTCACAGCAACTGTTTCCCAGGAGACACTAACAAGTGACGGACAGGCTGGCTGATGTTGCCATGGTTTGTGTTTCGTGGAATTACAGAAGTGGAGTATCTGACAGTGGTGTTGTTAATCGATGTGACATTTCTTCCGCCATGCAGAGGATTGTGGGTCAGAACGGCTCCGGTAGCATGCTGGCCTGCATTCTGCAAAATACCACCATGATGGAGAAGGACATCCTGGTACTTTGGGTATACTACATTGAACATGATATGTACTGGGGGATACTAAATCTTTTTCTGGCATACTAAATAGTAGGGTAGTATGGATATTGGAACACAGGGGGGGGTAAACTAAACTTTAAAAGGCACACAGACCAAGACAATGACATGAAGGACTATTCAAATTCAAGGTTTCATTTTTACCATTCTTACACACATCAACACTAATAATAACAACAAAGCAAAATCGTGGTGAATGTGATTACAAATGATCGAATTCAAGATGGTCGTGTTTGTGTTTAACAGTGTTTGAGGGCTGCAGTGAATTCAAGTTGTTTCCCTGAAGCTGCCAGCAGAGGTCAGTGTTGAGCAGCAAATGTTTTTCAGAGCAGAGAAGACTGCAGCAACGAGCTGTGTGAAGAGGGCTGCATGCATCTGCAAGTTTTAAAGGGGGACACAATATGTTGCACAATTAGCTGCTTCATGTGGCATTTATAGAGGAATAAGTGTTATCATGGAGGTGCTTATTACTCTGGTTTGTTTATGTTCTTGTTTTATTTCATTCTTCAAATGGCCGGCCAAAAGAAGAGTTAATTAACAAAACCCTGTGTTGCCCCTTAGTGGGTCCACTAAGGGGCAACACAGGGTTTTGTTCATTAACTTTTGGGCCCTGATTCAGACTGAAAGAATAAAGAACTGTGATAAAAAAAAATAAGAATATACACAAAGTATGTTGCATTTGTCAACAAAAAAAAAAAGAAAAAAGGTGACAGCACGAACTATTATAAATAATGTAAAAAAAATTATTTAAAACATTGTCTTGCTTTGTTTGGTGTGCACTGCTTTAAATCGCAATGTGTCCAACTGTATTTGAATGCAACACAATGGAAATTCTTCTCATGCTGATGAGAAACCATTTAACCCTGGATTAAATTTGATTAAACCTCAGTTGGGGAATAGTTTGCAGTTTTCTCAGTTTTTCCTTTCAGTTGAAAAGAAATCATGCTGAACAATTTTTGAATTATGTCGCTGCTGATAATAAATCTCCCTCTCAAAGTGCTCCATTAAACAGTGGGATTTAAACTTGTTTGCAGACTTCTGTTTTCTGGATGTCTTGGAGGCTGAGGATCCGATCAGTGTTACTCAACCTCGTCCTCCTCCTATCTGCTCATAATTATCGCCCTTTGTTCTGCCATCACCAGCTTTGGATTTATTGGCAATATGACACCACAGAACAACAAATCCTGCCACAGTAATCTGATAAAAGTCAGTACGGCAGGATGTCAAAACACAAAGCTCATAATTATCAGTCAGAGTGCATGAAACTGCTCCGCAGGGCCGGTCAGTAGATGAAAAACATGGAAATGTTTTTGAACAAGTGACTGCAGATGTTTATTGAGAGAGATTGGGTTTTTTTTTTTTACATACAAACAGTGGTTAGTGCACCTTGTGTGTTTACTCCGATATGTGGAATCTCAAAGAGGCACTTACCAACACCTCCCAAATAATTACAAAAATACATGCAGTCATTTCAAATACATATATATTACTGTTTGAGCCTGACAGCCACACAAATAATTTATTTCTTCATATATGTAAGCTATTAATGGTTTCATATTTTAAACTTTCGAAAAAAAAATGTTGCATTCATTAAAAGTACATCTGACAAAGTATGTAAAAAAAAAAAAAAAAAAAAAAAAAAAAATCAAAAACAATAAAATCAAAACGTGTGTTTTTTTTAGGGTTGGGTTTTTTTTTTTAAGACCGAGGAAACCCATCACATAAAGCTCAGTAGTTATGAGTCCATAAACTGCGGCACTTTTCCCAGGGCCCATCTCCTTTGTGGCCTGTAAAATATTGGGATGGTAGGGGTTCAGTACGGGTTGAAATCAGTCACAGTCTGTCGAACTTAAGTCAGGCAAACAGGGATGATGGGCTTTAGGAAACCATTCATTGCAGCTAACGTACACTTTTCAGGCCCCATTGAAACAGTGACCTGCTCAGATGATCTGAGGGAAGAGGATGTGCTGCAGTTACAGCTCCCCGCTCCCTCGTTTCTCTGGGTTGTTCATTTCCCCACAAAATCCTCAACGCTTTCTTATGAAATGGTTTTTTTGGTTGTTTTTTTTTTTGCCTCGTGAATTTTAACTGTTCAAATTTTTTTGTTGGTTTTTGTTTTCATTTAAAGTTTGAGTTTAATTTCAAAAAAGAAAAGTTAAAGGACATATTTTTGTCTTCACAACATTATTAGTTTTTAACTCATCTGACGACAGTTCTTCATATAATTCCTGCTGAATTTGAATCATGTATGTTCAGAGGTGAAACTAGTGCCGACTGAGACCAGATCAAGGAGAAAATTGGTAATAAATGTTGGAAGTTATTTTGACATTTTGTAGATTTTGTCATTTAAGTTTTTGTTTCTTATAATATCAAGTAGGCCGATACTAAACTACATCTTTCAAGTTGTCTAATTAGGGAGCTCGGAGCTGCTAGTTAGAGCAAACCGAACTAACTGTGTTTGCATTGGCTTGCTGGCTAAAATGCTTTAGCAGAGTTTATACTGATATTTTATATACTGATGTAATTCAGCAGTATAAAGTACAGTGGATGTGTGTGTGTGTGTGTGTGTGTGTG
The DNA here is from genome assembly GCF_022577435.1 of Embiotoca jacksoni. Taxonomy (NCBI): domain Eukaryota; kingdom Metazoa; phylum Chordata; class Actinopteri; family Embiotocidae; genus Embiotoca; species Embiotoca jacksoni. Next base: position 2,704,756 of record NW_027185274.1, read on the forward strand.
TGTGTGTGTGTGTGTGTGTGTGTGTGTGTGTGTGTGAATGAAACATAACATATACACTCGCTAGTGTAGTTTTAACATGAAGGTTAGCTGGAGGTAATTAATTAAAGATTAGCCACTTGTGTTTTCAGGTAAGCTAACGAGAGACTCTTTGCTCGGCTGAATGTTCCACTGACGTCACACACACACACACACACACACACACACACACACACACACACACACACACACACACACACACACACACACACGTTGAATCAATTATTGCCCCGGACATACATGTGCGTACATCAATGCCTATAAATAATATAATATATTGAATTACATCATAGAAAATGTGAAATTTTGCATGTGGAAAATACTTTTTCCTCAGTAGCATTAACTTCAAATTGGAGTTTATATCGACGGGAAGGAAATCATTTCTGGGATGTTATTCTTGCCATTGTGTCAACGACGTCGTGTGATTTAAGGCTAAACCAAAATTGTCCAAAGTGGTTTCGAGGTTAGTTATTTCGAAATTAGCAAACTAATTCTGTTTGCATTAATGGTTCAAATGCTTTAGCCGTTCACTGGGATGCGACAGCATCATACTAGTTAGTGCGGATTTATGAGGAAAGTTGGCTGCTATAAGTACAGTAGCTGCAAAGCTTGTGTTCAGTATGTTATCTCAATGTTTTCAGGTAATCTAAGATAAGTGTTAAGATGATCTTAAACACACACGAACTGGATATACAATGCCGAAATATATTGTATTTAATTACATTATGATTGATAAAATGTTTTTCAAGACCAGTGAAAGGTAAATGGAAAAATTGCTTTTTTCCAACTTTCTTTCCCAACTTATTAGTAATTAAGTAAAATATTGAATGCATTCCTCTTTATGACTGATTATAAAATCCAAAAACTGCTTTATATGTATGTATTTCACTAGTGTTGATTGATGTCATCAGTAGCATTTTTGTCACAACTGATTATGTATATCGGGTTGTTTTTTTTCCCTTCATCCTCAACTTGCTTCTGTCACATTGCAGGCTTTATGTGCATGTCATGCATGCATGTAAAATGAAACCTTTTCATATTAAACGTTGTGTACACAAGCACAAATGCTTTTGCCTGATTTCAGCATCTGTATCTGCAGCGCACATAAGAGCCCATTTGTTAACATCCTGCCTGTGTGTGTGTGTGTGTGTGTGTGTGTGTGTGTGTGTGTGTGTGTGTGTGTTCCTTCATCCTGGCCAGTGTCGAGCCAAGGGCCCATCTGGCTCCTGTGAGGGCCACTGCTTCACGGTGCCTCAGCCTGATTCATGGGCGATGGACAGCTTCAGCTGCTCTCCCACTTCCACCGTTTTACGTCACATACCTCTCCAAAAAAACACTCTGCATACCTCCCAGCTCCCCCTGCTCTCCCACCGACACACCAACTCTGCAGAGATACTATATTTCTCTGAGTAGGTAGAATCCTTAAAAAAAAACACACAAAAAAAAAAAAAAAAAAAAAAAAAAAACTGGCCATCATTTGCATCTGGCTCTGTCCATCTGCTTTACAAAATCCCTGCTTGTTTTTGATCTGGGAGGAAAGCCATCTTTGTCTTTTTCCTCTCCCTTTCCTTATTTCTCAGGGATTACCAATTTTACCTCAAACACTAACCTCTGTCCTGAACGCCCTTATGGACGGATGTGTGCGCAAATTACAACCAACTTTCCTCTCTGTCTTGTTTTTCCTTTCTCTTCCTCTCAATTCCCTCTGCATCTTAATCGTTCTCTTTCGTTCTCTTGTCTTTTCAGCTTTCACACCGGTCAACATGACGTAACCGCAAACGCAGGGTTGCCAGTTTGTCCTCAGACGGGCCGGCCAAACCTCAGGGCCTTGGCTACGCGATTCTGTTGCACAACTCGGAGCCACGAGGCTCTCATTAAGTCTCACATATGCACCCGTAGGAGTTCCCCTGTCAATCATACAGAAACAGCACGGAGCCTGCGAGAGGACAAAGGCAAATAGATAGGAAGAACTATGGACGGACATGGACAGCTGTATTGGATTCATCTCCGCCGTTGACTTGACAGTGTGGCAACATATTAACTGCATCAATATTGCATGCACAGGAACATGTTGCTGATTGAAGTAAAAACACGCCAAGATACAGATCAGTATCCTTTTGTGTTTTTGTACTTTAACCTTCTGCTGATTTAGTGACCACATGGTAAAAGGGCAAAATCAGTGTTTTCTAAATTAAAAGCTGAAGTTCTGGCAACAACAAACGAGAGTTAAAACTGTCCTTACAAAATCAAACAGTTCTGTTAACTTGTGTTTTTTGGTTACAGAATTCACTTCATGTTTACTTTGCTTTTCTGCACCGTAAAATCTCAATGTTACATCAAATAAACAACTCTTTTATTCTGAACTCTTTTATTCTGAAAGTGTATTTAGATCAGCTGTCAGTGTCATGTCAGGTCAACGAGGGGCTGACCTCGTGAGTTGAGTCTTGTCACTTAAAGTAATGAGTTGGCAAAGTGCCTGACTAATCATTCTCTCCTTAGATTATTATCCATCTATTCCCGTAATGCATTGCGTTTGGGAAAAAGAAAAAAAAAGGTCCAGAAAACCTTGTTTCCGTTTTGAACACATGAACATAAAGGAGGTTTGTTATGTGTCTCAGATGAGACACATGAATTTGTGAAAATTACAATTATGCAAGTGTACTGTTCTCCACTTCAAGCGCTCCACGCACTCTTTAGGCTTTACAGTCATATTGTGATTCATCTGAACTGATGCTGGTCTAAAATAGAGACAAACCTGGAGCAGTGCAATAACGCAGCTGTATAGGGTCTATTTAATTAAAAGTTAGAGATTTATTTTTATTTTCTTTAACTATTTAGTGTAAAGACGTGAACATTTTGTTGTTGTAAGTTGTGATGTCCAACTTACTTCATTACATTTCATTTAGGTTTGCTGCCTTATAATTTTGATCTAAAATAAAGCAGATTTGACCACTTTTTTTTTTTTTGCTGGTATAGTCTATACAGGTGAGTTAAGGGTTGAAAAGTTTTGTATAGTAACCACAGAGCCTCTCAATTATTGGAGTTGTAGCTGACAGGAAAAGAGTCACTTTCTACGTTCAAATGTGTCCTGTGCTTCTGCTGCAGTCAGCGTGGAAAACGATGACTCACACTTCAACTGCAGCTGCTGTTTGAGTGCAGCTTCTTGCCTTTTTACGGTGCGTGGAGATAATAGATAAGATGGCTTCTGTGCTTTGTCTGAAACTGGCGAGGTTAACCGGCTGCTTTCTCCGGCGGGTGTATCCCTCACCCTTCTGCTGGAAAAAAGGATCCGGATTTACTCACATGCTCCGAGTTTACTTGGGCTTTGTTTGTTGTAGCAACCAATTTATTGCACAGCGTAGCATGAGTGGTGTTTACAAGTGTAAATACCATTTTAATGAGTCAGAACAGTGGACCCTTGGCGAGGTGTCACAGCCCTTCAGGGTTGTTAGGACCAGTTTGAGAACCACTTGTATGTGCAAGACTACTGAAGGTATCTAATGTCTAATATATGAGAGGATGGAGTGCACTTCTCCTCATGTGTTGCCATCGTTTCTTTTAACACATGATGCAATAATTGATGGATTGCGATAATTGAGAGCAAGAACATTTCATAGGCTCTGCCAATTTACATATAAATGATGATCATTTAAGAAACAGTTTTTGGAAAGAAGCTAAAGTCCATTCATGCTGAGGGATGAAAAGATTGACATGAAAGTACAACCAGCAGCTTTAGCTTGGCTTAGCAAAAAGATTTGCTCTGTCCAAATGTTAAAACAACCAACAGCCTAACAGCAACTTTAAAGCTCATTAATTAACTTCTTATGGCTTTATAATATTAAAACCATCAATAATAAGTTCTCCTTTAAGAGGGTCATGACATCACCTGGTATGAATATATAGGTCCAGTCGTTGCATCCTGATGGACGTGAACCTCGGGTTAATTTGGAAACAATTGGAGCAGCCTTTAACCAATCAGCGTTGATATGCATATTTCTCAAAACTATTCCTTCAAATCTACAGTTCATAAGTTTTCCTCTACTCTAACATTAAAAGCATCAGGGCAGATCTAATACCGATAGAAACGCCAAACTGGGTAGTTTTCGGTGGGAAGCGAAGGAGAAAAACAGATGCAAACTACTGATTTTTGCTTTAAGATGAGTGAAAAATCTAAAAGTAGAAGCCGTAGCCGAAGTCCACATGAGCAGGGTGAGCCGACAGATGTCTCCATGTTGGTCCAGATGACTGTCAGAGCAGATTAGACAGAAGTATGTAAGGCCTGCCTGGAAGTCTGTTTTAACTTCTACTATTTTCAGGGCTTTAATGTTTGTGCATGCAATCAGCGCGCAATATCATCTCCTCGTAGAATTAAAATTGTTTGTGGCATGTTATTGTATCAGGATATTAACACTCTCTCCAAAATGAGCGTGTGCTGCACAGAGGCGGTCCTGAAGTGACCGACCAACTTCCAACAGCTTCCCTCCCCCAAAATTACAGATACACAGGACATGTGATTTATTTTATTTTTTTCTCGGCAAAAGAAGTTCCTGAAGGCATCGCCAGTGCGCTGCTGAGGAGCGGCACAGCGCTCGCGTTGATGCTGTCAAGCAGCTCTTGTTTTGCTTGTCATTTCACGTAAATTCCCCTCCGGCCCTTTCCCTCTGATCTGCGTCGTTGTCTGCCGATTGTCTTTTTCCTTTGCAGAGAAAACTCATGCAAGCTGCGCGTACTCTATGTCGCGTCTGCTGACACATACAAAACACTGTACACATTGTCTGCAGTCCTCTGCTCTCTCGCCCTCCTTCCCTCGCATCATTTCTCTCTCATCATGTGATTCCATTAAAAATGAATCAAGCCAATCCCGCTTTCGCCACTGTCAAAACAGTCTCCTGGCTGCTGTGGTTCAGCCTCATAGTGATGTTCCACACAAGACTGGTCATCGGAGTTTCAGACACTCAACAGCTGTTGGCTTAAAAAGTAAAAGTTAAACGTGATGGTTTCCTTCTTTGGACAGCAGCTTGGACTCAAGTCATGGCAGCTGACCCCAACAGGTTTAATGATGGAAAAAAGGAAACAAAACATTGAAACTGTGTAAGGAGGTGCAGCAGTGTATTTAAAGCAGCTATGTTCCATGTTCTTACGTTAACAACGGGTCACGTGACAACATTCTCACATGTGAAAGGGGTTGCTCATAGTGATGAAGCCGCAGAGGGTAATCACCTGACTCTGCAGATCTTCTCACTTAAACTAAGTCTTTTAGCTTCTTTCAGCTCGTTGTTTTGGTTTTACTGTATTTTTTTTTTTTTTTTTTTTTGTCATGACTCTAATTAGCACAGCAAGCGGTAACCAACAGTGACGTCACCCCATTTGCCATCTTGCAGTTTTTCAGAGCCAGAAGTGACCATATTTGGACCAGCTGGGGGAGGAGCAAGCGGTGAAACTGACGATCTGATTGGTAACCCGGGGACACTTCACCGGCACACCTATAGAGGAAACCTGACTGCACCACAGACCTGTCAATCAAACAGACACGCCCCCCAAACATACAGCTTTTTCAGACCATTGTGATTTGTGGAAAAAAATTATTGACTATGTTTTTCATGAGAGAAGTTGAATTGGGAGTCTTAGGAGCTAAAGGCTTTTTGGAACCAATCTCTAGTGGCCCTTGGTGATATTGCAGTTTATGGCACTTCCACATTGGCCACAAAGTGTTGAGCGTGCTGAGCATATCAATGGACTGTTGTGAAATGAAAACTCATTTTCCCAGCATGGATGGCATTAATAAAAGTGTTTTTGGCCTGACCAAAGATAAATCCAGTAAAAGATTTCTTTATTCATATTATTTAATTTATTGGGATGAGAACAGCTGTTTTCTGGTGGCCACAGTATTTCTCTTTGTGCTACTTTTAGTTCAAATTAAATAATTCATGGTGAAATTTGTGGATCCCCAAGGGCGAACAGTAGCAGTAAATAATAATTCCACATACTAACATACCCACAATATCAATACTAATATACGTGTACTTAGCTGGTATAATATTTCGCTTAGTTTAGCTAATTAGCATGAAACAGAGTACAGCTGAGGCTGATGGGAATTTATTTGTTGCCAAAGGAAAGATGAGATCAGTTATTGGGATTCCTTCTCTGGAGTCCTTGTAAGTCTGTGCCATCTAGTCCAAAGTCAGTGAGCTTCATCCTCAGGGCACCATTAATGTCATATCACAAATTTCCATGGCAGTTTGGCAAGTAATTGTTGGACTAGCGAGGCAAAGTTTAAACAATTTCCCCTTCCTTAGTGTGCCACAAATACAGTGCCTGTTTTTCCATAGTCTAATAGAACCATTTTTTAACTACTGACACTTACAGTATGGTGGCCATTAGAAAAAAATAGAGTACATTAAGAATTGAAACAGCTACAGTTGGCAAGTTACTTGCATTATGAATTAAATAACATAAAATAAGGATTTTTTTTTTTTTTTTTTTTTTAATTGTGAAGCTCCACCTTCCATCTGTCACTAAACGAGATCAGTCCAACAAAATCTAAAGTATTACACACACAGCAAACACGTGTATAACTTCAACTTGTGTCGGACTGTTCTGCTATATCAAAAGTGTTACTGTAGCTGGAGAATGGGTTAATCCAACTCCTCAAAAGGAACATTAATGGATTTGTATAAAATAATAGGCCTACCTTCTACGTTGCAGCAACTTTTTCAATCCAGGAAATCTCAGTATTTACTGCCACAGCTGAGACATATTGCGGTGAGCTTGTAAGAACGCGTCGTGAGGCCAGAATCTCAGTTGAAATGTAATTCCTGTGCCCGACCAGCTCGACCCCCGAAAATGCTGGTTAATTCAGCATCAGACACATACCGGACATGAACACTGGCCAGAGGTCATCAAGGTGCCCAAAAGGATGCCAGGTTATGCCAAGTAAACGGTCGACCTCCTGTCTAGCAGAACTAACCACTGAGCTGGCAGTTTAGATACAGTTTAGTACAGTAGTACAGTACAGTAGTAGATACAGTCTTTTGGCGTCACCTCAGCAGCCAACCACTGTGCAATTGGCTTTGGAAAGGGGCTTTAGACTGTAATGGGGGTCCCCTCACTAGTCTACTGCAACATCAGCCCAGTAACTCTCAGGTTACTAAGAAGCAGCCGTCCAAAGATAAGTTTCAGCCTGGCTGGTTTGAACTAGATCCGTGGCTCGAACTTAACAAGTGAAAAATGCTGCTTGATTTGTAAAATGTACGGTGCTGCGCCTTTCAACAGCCGATGTTACAAAACGTCAACTTTAAGTCGGCACTCAGAGGGCGTTTCTCACACAGAAGCCTTGAAAAGAAAACGTGAGGTAGATTCAGCAAAGATTTCAGTTTCAGTGTGAGGAGGTAACAAAGTCCTGCGTTTTACTGACTACTGGAGGAATACACAGACATTTTTAACAGCAAGTTACTCATTACACAAAGAAAAAGGACACTGATGGAGCCCATAAAGACGACCACAAAGAAAGGAGAAAGAGACAACCAATTACAGCAATGTAGTTTAGAGAAAGAAGTTCAGTTAAGGTGAGAGTAGGACGAGTTAGACCCGTAGGTAACTTCACAAGTAGCGTCCCCAAAGTGTCGCCTGAGGCCATGTGTAAATGTGAAGCATTTAAGGGGTGAATTCCCCCCCCAGTTTGAAAAGTGAAATTCAGGCCTTGATGACAAAAACATACTCCGCAGATGGATTGAGAGATTAAATACTTAATAACAACAATAATGTAGACACTTACACACACACTGACCCCTCCTCCTCCTTCTCCTCCTCTTCCTCCTCCTCCTCGGGTGCCTTCCTTCTCTTCTGTCGATGTGTTTTTCCGTCTAGAGGTCCAGAGGTTAAGTTGTCCCCAGCATGTGTTAGTGCTCAGGTCACCGGCAGCCAAGACCTGTGATGACAGAGTGTGTGAATGCTGGGGAGTGTCAGGGGTTAAGTGTGTGTACAGGGGTTGTATGACGAGCTGGGTTTACATATAGGAGACGCCAGAAAAGACAGGACTGATGCGATGGGGATATTTGTACAAACCTGAACATGGGGTTAATGCTTGTTTATCACAACTTCTGTAATTCTTACGGGGTTTAGATGAGCTGTGCAGGAGCAAAGCAACAGCAGCAGGACTCAAAAGCCAAGTTACTATCAAATCTTTTTGTTCATTTTCAAACAGATGTCCAAAAAATATGAATGAATTCTTAATCCCGTGCACTACTACTGTGTGAAGATCGGAAGTTGGTTCATCCAGATGCTGTAATTCTCCAGTCAGGCGACATTAAACCGTGGCAGAGGAAGGGCACGCAGCTGTATGACATAGCTGAAAGAGCACCGGTGAAACCTCCATCCATGGAAATATTTATAAAAACCGTGATGAAAAAAAAAAGACATTTCTATTTGTTACCTGTATACTGCTCATTCACAACATTAAAACCGCTGATGGGTAGAGCGTGAAGTATAATTCCAGGGTTTTATAGTTGTTTTTTTTACAGATCACTATGCTAACACTTAGCTGCAGGCGGTTTTTCACTATCGCTTCACCATAAGCTTTGTTTTACCAGTTTTAATATTGATATTATTGTTATTGCAGAGTGAAATCTTAAATAAATATTGTCATGGGTTTTTAGTCAAATTGCTGCACATGATCAACCAGTGCTAAACCAGAGTACCTATGCCCTCCAGAAACCTGAGAAAATCTTCAATACAACAGCCCCGCGACAAATCCTCCATTGGTAAGTTGTTATTAAGTCTTCATAGCTCATAGAGAGAGTTGTTTATTTACATAAATAGTTGTTTTAGAGACTGGAATTTGTGCTGCTGTTGAACTGCAGTTATACGAAGAGGTGTTCCTAATATTTTGCCCTTCCCTTTTAAATGAATGGGGCTGATAGCCTATAAAACTGAGATTTCTGCTTACTGTACATATAAAGTCCCGTTCAGGACTCACACAGACACACAAACTCACTCCCGTCGACTGGGAGTTTTGAATTGACTGGACTCTGTATGTTTTTTTGGACTGTTGATGGAAGCGGGAACATCTGGGCGACAGTCACACAGACAGAGAGAGAGCACGCTGACACGCACGATAACACACACGATAACACACACGATAACACACACGCTGACACACACGCTAACACACACGCTAACACCAGCCACCTGGTCATCACATTCAAACTAAAACCCCTCGGTGCTACGACGGCTTTCTCATGACCATCTTAAAGTGACTCCAACAATGCAAGACCCACAACACATGGTAGAGACATAGACAATCGGGAAGGCTTCGCGCACACGCGCACACACACACACACACACACACACACACACACACACACACACACACACACACACACACATTTAACATAGTAAGAATGACAGAAGCAGCTGCTGGCGTGATCTGGAGGTCATGTTAGATCACAACACAGAGGAAAAAAACAAATTCTTGAACCCAGGGGGTTGTCTGAGATATGAGTTACTGGATCACATGGTTCTACAAGGCTGGGAGTGTTTTTCTCTATATTTGTGTGTGTGTGTGTGTGTGTGTGTGTGTGTGTGTGTGTGTGTGTGTGTGTGTGTGTGTGTGTGTGTGTGTGTGTGTGTGTGTGAGAACAAGAAGGACAGTGATGGGGTTTTACATTAGAAATGTTGTCCCATTTGATCCCCACTCAGCAGAAGTGTAAAGGGGCGCAGCGGGAACGTATTAGTCTCAGCAGGAGAGTCTGTAAGACCATCGACTCACACTGAGAAGAACATCGAATATTATTTCATTAACACCTTGATAGATAACTGCACTGCACACCAGAGAAAACAATCCAGCTGTGGAGCCAGGGGGGAGTTTTACTGCTATTTTAGTTTTATTATAAAAAAAAAGTGTGATGTAATAACAATACATTTACAATACTAACCAGAACCTATAACCAGAGTCAGCAGTGAAAAAAAGCACAGATTTTCATGGAAAATCTGCTTATTTATTTTGGATTTCTTTGACTCTAAGAGTATGAGTGGAGCACAGAGACCTGTCCAAAAACTTGTCATTATCTGGCAGTATGAAATGTCATTAAAATAGTTCCATGTAACTACACTCTGGGGTGTATTAAAGAAATAATAGCCTTTTCAGTGCAGGGGAGCGTTCATTAATAAAAGTAATGTCTTAGTGAAGGAACTCTGCAGGTGTGATTTGTCTTCATCTTTAATGGTACGGACTGATTAAGAAAGCAAACAGTGTGTGTGTGTGTGTGTGTGTGTGTGTGTGTGTGTGTGTGTGCAGGTGATTAGAGACCCACTGCTTGTACTTTTCCAGTGTGTGTGTGTGTGTGTGTGTGTGTGTCCTCTGATTGGCTGAATTATTGGGGCTTAGCAAACAGAGCTGACAAGACTATGAGTGATCCTTAACGTTGTTATTGACTCAGACTTTATTTATAGAGTGTGTGGTCCGCGCTGTACGAGCTGCACACAGCGCCACCCCTCTGAGGCCTGCGAGCAGACACGATTAATCAGAAGAATGTTATAATTAGGCTTAATATCCTCAGGCTGCATGAACACACACACACACACACACACACACACACACACACACACACACACACACACACACACACAGAGAGAAACAACACTATAAGGGAGCATGAACATAATGTATGAATGCATGTGGTGCACAAACACACACACAGGCCCTGTGTGTGTGTTGTGTGTGTGTGTGTGTGTGTGTGTGTGTGTGTGTGTGTGTGTGTGTGTGTGTGTGTGTGTGTGTGTGTGTGTGTGTGTGTGTGCGTGTCTGTGTGTGCGTGCGTGCGTGCGTGCGAGCGTGCGTGCGTGTGTGTGCAGGCTGGACGGGTTGCAGAGGTTTTCGTGCTGTTTGTCCAAAAACGCTTTAAGGCTCCTCGTCGGAGAGGTTGTTAAACAAAAGTCAGTTTGTTACAGTAGCGAGGGGGGATGGCAGAGGGGGGTGGGGGATGGGGGATGGGGGGGCAGCGGGGGTATTAATACACACCAATGCAGATGTCTGAGCGTTCACAGCCATCCGTGAGAAAGCCTGTTGTGTTCAGTGTCAAATCTAATGTCTGGTGATCCCCATTTGGCCGGGCCTATTTTGGTTGGAGTGTTCACATGAGCCCCCTTCAAAAGTACATATTTGTCTGCGAGTGCACTTGTTATCATCCGCCGAGTGAATCACAGTCAGTCGCCTTCTCCAAAAACAAACACAAAGACTCCATTTAGTTCTAATTATCGGCGGATAAAGGACACAACCGGAATAAGACAGCGGCTATTTTCCAAAGTTTTATTTCATTATAAATAGTGATAAAGCGCTTGTACACATGACATTATGTCATTTCGCTTTGTCAAAATAATACAAAAAAAATATATATATACCAAAGGAATGAAAGGACTGCTTCATTCTAATATAGACAGATGGACAAAACAGGAGTGCCTCGGAGGGCTCTGTTCCTCACAATTTCATGGAGAAAGTATTCTGTTTCGCTCACCTCGTACGATGTGGAGAGGTTTTTTCCAAAGATGCGACAACGCTTGTGACAATAAATATGTCAGGAATGCATCAGAAAACTCATCAGTGTTTCCTGCTTCTTTTTCTTTTTGCAACATGGAAGTAAAACAAAACAAAAAAAGGTTCCCAGCAACACAAGATAATACAAAATACAGTTTTGGCTTTGTCATTCCTTCATCTTTTTCCCTTGATTTGTTTCTGTTTTCTGGTCTTACAAACACGATCACCTCCGTCTGCCGTTACAAGCAAAGTTAACGATGTCTACCATTTGTTTTTGGACCCCGAAGCCTTCAAAAGGCACACGTGTTGTTCCTTTACAAAGTCCTAAACTAGATCCAGAGTCAGAATCCTTTCATAAGACTTCAAGAGGCACATTTGATTTTATTAGATTTTTTTTTTGTTCTAGTTTTAATGGTGAGGTTGACTCTAAGATACGTGATATTGCACTTCTGGTCAGCTGGGAGGATGGCTGTCTTTAAGTCAAAACTCTCAAGTGTCTCTCGGTCGTGACTTGTGACCCGGGATCTTTTAAAGTTCTTTTTTTTTCTTTCCTTAACACTGTGATCGATCTTGCCCCCCCGTCCCGCCCCCCCTTCTCCTTTAAAGCCACTTCTCCTCTACCGCTCTCTCATCTGTCACTTTCCCTAAAGTCACCCCTTGACCTCCTCAGAGTTCCCCGACTAAGAACTACAAAAGGCAAAAGGGTCTCTGCTTCACCGCCCGAGACATCAGTGAGACAGAGAGGACAGAAAGGGCTGGAGAGAGGAGGGGGGGGTTGGAGGAATGTTTGAATGAACTCTCTCTGCTGTACAGCTGTGGTGTACATTAGAGCGTCTGACACAATAAAAAACCCACCGATTCGTTAGCGGGCAGTTTGTTTTTCATTCTCTCAGGAATTTCTCTCCATGTGTGGGACGCAGAAATCTCGAATAAATGCAATAAAATCAACAGAGCCCATTTTTTTTTCTTTGCCCCCCTCCTCCTCTCCAACTCCCTACAAATCGGGGAATAATTGGGATATACGTGGAATTTTATATGTGGCGCTAAGATATGTAAACATGATCTTGAGAGGGTAGGTTTGGGTTCCTTACAAAGAAGCCACAGGCAGAGCTGGGAGCAGGGTCACTGGACCTGCCTGTGGAAAGTGCCTCTTCACGGACGGGCTTAAGCGCTGGAAACTCTTCATCTACGACAGCAATGTTCTCAGTCAGCCAGGGTTTTTTTTTTTTTTTTTTTTTTTTTTTTTTTGCTCTGATATTCCTTCTTGCGGTCCCTTCTTGTTTTTTGTTTTTTTTTGTTGTTGGTTTTTTTTTTTTTATTTGGTCCATCGCTCCACCAGGTATAGAGAACGTGTCCCGGGTAAACGGTGGAACATTTTGGTCCAGATGTTAAGACTCTGTCCGCGGCGGTACACGCAGACGTCCCTCTGGGAGGAGCGGAGCTGCTGATCAGGTGATCTCAGGCCTCAGATAAGGAAGGGCACCTGGAAGCAGAGGGGATGAAACTCTTGTTAAATTATTACCAGTGACAAAAGATGATATGAAGGAGATGTATGGCTGCCATAAATTTGTTTTAGCATCTGTTTTAGCGTCATTATTCTGCTAACATATGGATGTTGTTAACATAGCATGTGCTAACAGTGGTTTGGGGTGTAAAGGTCAGAGAAGTGTGAAGGTTCCCTAACAGATGTGTCATATATTGTGTACCGCTGCATTATATACACTAGATGCTCCACAGTATCCTGACCAGGCAGGATGGAAGCGGGGCTGGTCAATAAATGTAATATCACAATATTATTGAGCACATATTATGACCATACGGTCAAATTAATTATTAACTATTAACACGATGAAATTGTTTATTAATAATCCTCAGTAGTGTGGATATGATGACTAATGTGTTTAAAAGCAAATAACAGAAACCTTACAGAAAAAAAACACGAGTTTCACACGTGCAAAACCTCGTGCACGTGATTGTGCACGTTGGAGATGTGATTTCAGAACATTTCCACGGTGTAAGGTGTGAGGCTCATGGAGATCCCCACGTGAAAACGTTTCCACATATTTTCCCCATGTTATCATATGTGCGGTAAACACGTGTCATACACGTGATTGCGTGAAAAACAGGGGAAACTGTGTTGTTTCCGCACAAGAACATTTAAAAGATTCTGATGAGTTCAGAAAATGACGTTGACTTTCACTGAAATACGGCCTTTAAAACCGGGAGAAGAACGACGCTTACATCACACCACGATGTCACGATATCCAAAATATAAAGCTCGTAACACAACGTCAATACAATATTGATATACTGCCAAGCTCTGGGGAAGCCAGGATTCAATCCACCGAGATCATGTGTTGACGTTTAAGCTCCAGAAAACGGTGAACAGATGGCAACAAAGAAAAGAAGGAAAGTTGTTTGTTGGTGTGGATTTGGTGTATCTTCAGTTCACTTGTGTTTTCTGTCAAATTTATTTCTGCAACATGGCCGACGTGCTGCTTGTTTAAAGCCAGCGATTTTGCGTGAGAAATTCAGAGTCGTAAGTATTATATTTATTGATTGGTGGTAAAGTGATAAAAGCTCAAGATATTAAAATATATCGACCGTATCGTGTTTTTTTTTTTATATAAATTATATTTATTATAAATTGTAGATTGAAGTTACCCGTCGTTGCTAAAAAAAAACAAAAAACTGCAAAATACAGAGCACAAAACCACAGACACAAAAAGTCAGAGTTTTAGTATTTTGGGGATTCCAGTTTTGTGTGTGTGTAAGTAATAATAAAATATTGATCTCCGAAAACTCAGTTGTTGACGTTGACGTATGGAACATGGAAATGAAGTTCTGCAACTACAATAAGAGATTTAATGGGCCGAGTGAAGAGACAGCGCTTTGTAAACAGCACCGTCACCTCCAGTCACTCAAACACGAGTGACAAGTTGTTGTATTTACATGTTTTTGCGTCTCTGCAAAACAGAAGCGATGTTTCTTTGTCTGTGCAGCGCTGTCCATCATGAAATCTTAGAGGACGTATAATTATGATGAATGATTTCATTGTCTTTTTTTCTGTTTATTTCATACCATTTGTGTAGTATAAAGCTGGTCGTAGTTTATTTAATACACCTTATGAAGAAAAAGAGATGTTTATTGGCGCTGACCATCGGAAAATTTGAAAAAGAAATACTTTTCTGTTTACTCTTTGTAAAACAAAAAATGCACCGAAAAAAATAGGACATAGATAACTTTAAAATACAAAACCTGTTCCTGAAGAGGATGACGACATTACTGAGTGACAGGTGCAAGAAGGAGAAGAAGAAGAAGGAGAAGAAGAAGGAGAAGAAGAAGGAGAAGAAGAAGAAGAAGGAGAAGAAGAAGGAGAAGAAGGAGGAGAAGAAGAAGGAGAAGAAGGATAAGGAGGAGAAGAAGGAGAAGAAGGAGAAGAGGAAAAAGGAGAAGAAGAAGAAGAAGAAGAAGGAGAAGAAGGAGAATTAGAAGGAGAAGAAGGAGAAGAAGGAGAAGAAGGAGAAGAAGAAGGAGAAGAAGGAGAATTAGAAGAAGAAGAAGAAGGAGAAGAAGGAGAAGAAGGAGAAGGAGAAGGAGAAGAAGGAGAAGGAGAAGAAGGAGAAGAAGGAGAAGGAGAAGGAGAAGAAGAAGAAGGAGAAGGAGAAGAAGGAGAAGGAGAAGGAGAAGAAGAAGAAGGAGAAGAAGGAGAAGGAGAAGGATGAGTCAGACCTCAAAAACAGAGACGGATGTCTGACATTTGTTAGTTTCATCCAGCTGGTTTTCTCCAGATGATGGAAACCATTCTGACAACTGTCTAAAATGATCCCTTTAAATAATTGCAATCAGGCGGTTATTTCATAATTGAAACATTTAAAAACCCCGATCACCAGGTGACAACACAATTATTTCCCATCTGATGCACATGATGGGAAGAGTTTGTGTCTCCAGTTAGGACTAGTTAGTGTGAGCTTCGATCCAACACCATCCAGAGGAACTTCATGAACACAACATCTGACACCACGGCAGCAGAGTGTGTCCGCTTTGTCACGGAGACATCAGCTAAACGCAAACAAGCAGGTATTTCACGGGCCGCCGCTGTGATTTCTGCTGTGTCGTCGAAAAAAAAACGCGCCGCAGTACGGACCGGCTCCACTGGACCCGCGAGCGGCACTGTTCACCACTGCTTCCCCAGCTGACCTCGGTGCGAGCACCTGTTTCTAATAGCCGCCCTGCCAGAGGCTATTAGGATCCGTCCACCCCCAGAAAGGACCTTTCCTCCGCAGCTCCAAACCCAACCGCACACCGGCTATCCAGTCGCACTGATTAATCACATCAAGATGGACTGCTCGGCCTTGTAGCGCTGCGGAGGTGTGTGTGCGTGTGTGTTGTCCTGACGGCTGCATGCGCGCACACACACACACACACACACACACACACACACACACACACACCCTCTCAGTGTGTGTGTGTGTGTGTGTGTGTGTGTGTGTGTGTGTGTGTGTTGTGCCACATGTTAGCAGTTCATCGTGTGTGTGTGTGGCTCTAATTCTTTCCTCTGTCCACTTGAAGATGTTTGAGCGAGATATTTCATTCGACATTCGCTGCTCTCGGATATTAAGTTAGATATTCATTTGATACGAGGAGTCCGACTCGGTGGATCGTTGCCACGCTCTTTGAAGAGCTCCGTTGTCTCGAGGTTGCCACAAGGTCAGTGGATGAACCTGATTGGTCACCCCTCCCCCCACCGTGGACCAAAATTGGAAACGGCGGCCGCTGTAATCACGGCGTGACGTTGCCTTCCAGAGTCAGACGGAGACTCGTTTGAAGTTGATTTTAACCCTTGAGGTAACAGTAATGTGAAGTGAAAAGAGCCTCTCCCCGCAGGTCCGACAGTCTGAGGAGGGCCATCAGACACCCCTGCAGCCCTGATGGGAGCCGACTGTGCTGTAAACCTGACCGCAGAGTTCGGTATCAGCGCCGGTCCAATCACTTCACAGATGGAATCAGATCTGCACAATTAACCCCAACACTTGAGACGGCACGAGCGGACCTGGGAAAATGTTAGCTGTCGTTAACAAGCAGGGCTGCAGCCTCGCTGCGCGCCGCATGTACGAAAGGTCGTTTTTTTTGGTTGTTTTTTTTTCCCTTGGTGGAATCAAAGCGAAGAATTTGCGGTTCCAGGGTTGACCTGAGACCAACGGACTACCAGAGGGGCTGATAATCATACAGGACGCCGCATCGCCTGGTTTGGCTCAAATGTTTTCATCTGATTTCTTTCAGGTTGCAACAGGAAACTGGGAAGCTGCTAAAGGTCATAGGTTTAACAAAATAATTCAGTGGTTTTGGTGTTGCGTGGTCACACGATCTGCAAGACCAGGCCAGCACGGACATCGTATTTCAGAGTCGGCCGCAGAAGTCAGAGAAGCCAAAACCACTGTAACGCCTTGCTACATCACTATCATCACTAAAAACAATAAGTGTTTATCATTGAGTCAATCTACGAAGGACAATCAGTGTTGACATACTGTGGCCGTTTTCAGTCTTTGCTCCGTTTCATGTCGATTTTTTTTAACGCCGGTAAGTTCAGGCGGTAAATGAGCTCAGACATGACGATCACTCCTCCCCTGTTCAATATAATTACAGGTCTCTCATTATGACTTTAAAAAAAGACTGCTGTCAGTGTAAATGGAGTGAAAGTCATAGCATGTAATTTTACTCGAGTTTTTCTAAATACTTCATAAATTTCAGAGGGAAATATTGTACCGTTTCATCCACTATATTTATCTGACTGCTGTCGCTGCTGGTTACTTACTTAGCAGAACAAGATTTTACACCCAATACGTAAGATTACTTTATGAATTATGAAACAATGGATAAATGGATAAACAATTAAAGATCTAATTACCTAAGAGTATATTACGTTTTTTTTTGTTTTTTTTTAACTTAACAATCTACAATGTTAAAAACACTCCATATATGTTAATAGAACAAGATTAATGATCCAATAATATAATACTAAATACTAACAGGTGCTTTTCTGCATAATGAGAAGTTTCAATACTTTATTTTGTCTTACTTATCTTATCGTGTTATTGTTACTTTGTCTTAGAGCCAAACGATACTGGATGTTGGGGGCCGATATTAAGGAGTACGAAAAATGATGTCAATATAGCAGCCGATATTTTTTATATATAAATACTGGATATACAATGTGTATAAACACACGTTTATTTAACAGTGATCCCTCAAATATTTGAGTTTATTGACAAACAGTGTGTTATTGACATTATTGCATTATGTTCTGTAACAACAAGTTTTCATCATCCATCAATAGTCGGCCTTTACTTTTACTTTATTAAAGGATTTGAATACTTCTATAACTGGATGATGGTGCCTTAATCTGCTACAAAATGTATGTGCAGTATAAATTTGGACAGACATATTTAGCCTTGTTTTGGTGTTGTTGTTTTTTTAGGTGCTTCCTTTTTTCTTTTCTTTTTTCCTCTGTTTTCTTTTAAACAACGGAATAAATGTACAAGCAAAATATTACAAATATCACATTTGTTTTTTGTTTAAAATGTGTCCCTGTAGATTGTGGCGGTGTGGAAGTAAAAGGTGAGAATAAAAAAACGGAAGTATATTGACCTTACTTTGTCCGTACTGGCCGTACTGGTAGGACGCCACGTGGTCGACGGTGTAGCCCGGAGAGCTGTAGGACGGGGGGCAGTAGGACTGGGAGCTGGGCAGGGAGGGCAGGGCCGACATGGAGGGGACGCTGGTCAGACCCTCCAGGCCCTTGATGTGATCCATGCGCTGGCTGCAGCTGGCGGCCATGCCGGCGGGGGGCTCGAGGCCGCCCGTCAGAGGGGAGATGGCGTAGTCGCTTTGGGGCTGATGTGGAACACCGCCGGGGTTCAGCAGACCCATCACCTGGTGGAAGTGGAAGTGAAGTTATAGTTTGGAGTTGTATTTTGTGTTTCTGACAGTACTGGGAAGGGACTAGTAGCGTATTGTTGTGGCATCTGATACAGTAAGCGTGTGTTGAAAATGAGCGAAAGGAAAAGAACTTGTCACCTCGCATTTGTTTGCCTAAACAGGCGCCATCAATAAACCTGTTCTAAACGAGATGAACTTCCAGCCTGACTGTCGCTCACAGCTTCAGTTTTCTTCGCTGTGAATACCGTCTGGGCACTCGGCTCGTATCAGCGTTTTCACAGCCACTCTGAAGGGCGGACCGATCAGCGACCAGTGTCGGGAGGTTAACCACGTTTGTCGCACCCCTCCTTCACTGTGATTGGACGTCTGCTGACAGTGATAAGTTAAAAAAAAAAAAAAATTTTGACGAGAAAAATCACTGCGCATTCAGCGTTCAGTGCAGAATAAACACTCAGCACCTCGTCGAGCTGCTGGCGTTCATTAAAACTATTTTTAAAAGTATGCTGCACTCAAGAAAAAACACTTTGGTGGACCGGTAGCTGATTGGTTAAAATTAAGCCGAGGTCTACGCCCAGTTAGATACAACGACTGCAAACGATTCCCTACAGAGGGTGGACAGACCCATATATTCAGAGTGGAATCGGGTCTGGTTTGCACCAGGCTAATAAACTTCACTCTAACAACGTGGAATTTCAAAAGTCCAATGCCTGAACCCAAATAACCCTCAAACCTAGCAATAACCTGACTTAGTTTAAAGGTTCAGCGTGGCGGATAATGTTGATGTAGGACAAATGAAACATAATTAATGTATGATCTCCTGAAACTAAGAACTGTTGTGTTTTATTTACCTCCTTAATATCTACATAGGAAGCAGGTTCTTCCCCAAAGAGCTCACCGTGTCGTCATACTGCAACAGCAGCGCGGACAGGATAAACCAACTACCGGATCCGGAGAGTGCTTTCCACGTTTTTCACGAGTTTCACAGACACCTTGAATTCTCGTACACACTCAAAAGGGAAGTGTGAAACAAAGTTTAAGTTGGTGGCAATCTTAGACACTGCTCCTTTAAGACAGAGGGATGGGGAACCTTACGTAGATGACGGGTCTTCCATCGGTTCCAGTACCTTCACGTAAATTCAGGTACCTGAATGATACTTTTTTTTCATAACAATTTTATTAAAAAAATAAATAAATAAAAAAAAACATTTAAAAAATACATCACAGAATGAATTTGGAGTTTTCATGCATTTTAGAGGGGGAGAGTGTAAGGCAGGTTATTTTCTGTAGTTGCTATTTACAGATGACTCCTAATCGCCTCGCATGCAAGCTATTTCTAGACACAACAATGAACTGATGCTCCCTAAACGCCTCACATGTAGGTTATAGATAGAGACCTAGAAGTCTTCAATTACTGTAGAGCATAAAACTCAGACAGCAGTGTGGCCAAAAAAAAAAAGTCATAAACAGTTGTATTAAAATGTAAAATAAGGGAGTCTGAGTCCTTTTATCTACGTGGACGGGTCTCCCAAGTACAACCTACGTATGGTGAATGCTGTGGCTCACTGATGCCGACGAGCTTAACTTTTCTGTGAACATGGTAAAAGTTTGTTTTAAAACTAAAATGTATTAGTGTGGATGCAGTCTAGGTTTTAAAATGTTGTACCGAATGACAAAAGCATTTTTTTTATATATATATTAGATGGTACCAAAGAAGTTCAGTTGGTGCCATGAAAATGTCGGAGTTCAGTACCCGGGCCTTTATAAGACACATGAAATGCCTCTCATTTTGAGTGTACGCGCACAGGAGTGTGTAGCGTGTATCAAACACACACACACACACTGAGACAAACACACACACACACACACACACACACACACACTGAGACAAACACACACACTCAGACACACTCAGGAAATCCCTCTGTCGCAGACATCAAAAGGCTTCCAGCGGCCCGTCCCAGACAGCGATAGCACCAGAGAGGAAGAATTAAGCAATTTGTGTCCAAACCACGGCTCTGCTTATTCTAAAATTCCTTTTTGACGCTGCTCCAAAAACCCACGGCACAAGATAACAACTTATCTCCGAGAGAGATACGCTGACACAGATAACAGGAACGAGAAGTCTGTGTGAGCTCGGCTCTGTTCGGCCTCAGAATGGATTTGCACTTTGAGAAATCCGTTAGCTCTTGACCTGGTCTTTATTAGCGACCAGATAATCGAATTTGGGGGAATATTCCTCGGCCAGCAAAGGAAGGAAAAGAGCCGTGGGGCAAAGTGTTTCAACTGGCTTGGAAACAGACCCGATTACCACCGATAGCGCCGACCTCCCCTTCCGTACGCGTGTTAAATTTACCTGTCTGTCATCAAAGAGCTCAGTAAACCGTTAATAAGGAATTGAGACCGGGGTTTTAACACTTATGAAACTAACTCTAACTGAACCTGCTACCTCTAAATGTATCACATCCCACCTTCTTCTCAGCAGAGCAAAGGCCTCGAGGCTCTTCCAGTTGTCCTAATAAGAAGCAGGTACGCTGCTCTTTGGGTCCTCTTGGCCCTCTAAGTGACATATTATTCTACATCCACACACACACATGGTCCTGCTTAAATCATTTCCCAAGTAGGGGAGGCGAGTGGAGGAGTCCATGTTGATTTGGAGAGGGGAGTTGTGTTTCCTCCCATGCCTGGTAACATTTTCCTAAAAAATTAACCTGCGTTTGGAAGGTTCGCTTTCTCACCGAGACATCGAGGCCACAACGAGGCTGAAAGAAGTCACGCGAACACGACTGCGTTCCCCTTAATGTCTACAGTTCGGTCTTTCGTGCTTTTACGTCTCTTTCACCGAAACCCAGACCCATCATGCCCCTCTCTCCTCCCCCTCCCGCCTCATGAGATGGCTGCCAGCTGACCCGTCCAGGGTGTTTCATACCGGAGCGCCTACCGTTGCCAGCGGCCTAAATCAGTGCACCGAGGAGTGAGAGGGGAAGAATGTCGGGACGGAGGAGAAGGGGGAAACATCTGAGACGGGACATTCCTCCCCCGCCGTACGAAATATATACAAATAAATTAAAACCTGTGCTTTCACATGGAAGAATGTCGAGGCAAACATTTTAAGAATGCAATCATGAGAGGTTTCCCTCGGGGCTGCAGCATGACGGTCCGGTGTCTGGCTGCCTGTGTATGCACAACTCTGAATCTGGGTAAAACCATTTTGTCCATGCAGGGTCTCTGTATGTCTGACAGTATGTATGATGCTTGTTTTATTCTGTGTGTGAAAGCACGACTGCAGAGACTCTCTCAACACACACACACACACACACACACACACACACACACACACACACGCACACACACGCTCGCGTAGTGCCATTTAATCACAACAAAATGGCCAAAGCATTTTTTTTTTCAAACGAGTATGAAATCATTTGTAAATAAAAGCCGTTTTAGTTTCTCGTCCTTGTGTAATAATTAATCCTCCAATCTAAAACGAAGGTTGAAAAAGCTGACTCGGGCATGCCACTCAACCATATCATGTAATATTTGTGTCGAAGATGTTGCAAAATCCTTAACTGATCCTCTAAATGTTATGGAGTTGATCAATTATCTACACTGTGTGTAATTCCGTTGAACCTGTGATGGTGTGTGTGTGTGGCGTCCCGTTCTCTGAGGACTCAAACCGCGCCAGGCTGAAATCTCATTTTCTGCCTGTTAGGCTGTGGGACTCCTCCGTCTCCTCTGCTGCACCCTCTCGTCTCGGCGCTCAGACCTCAGGACTTCATGCCTGGATAATTGGCTGTAATTGTCTTTTCACTTCTCATTTGTCACGAGCTCAACTGTCCTCTGTCCTTCTCAAGAGTCATCTTGGCTTTGTCCTCCGACAGCGAGCGAGCCGTCCTCCTCTGGTCGAGCAGTTTGTAAGTCAGGGATGAGTCGGGGTGTCATATCGTTTGAAAAAGGTGTACAAACCGAGCACGTGTGTGCTTTCTAAATCTCTTAATATACTGAGTGAATGTCGTTTCTGCCCACTTGTGCTGCGCCATGTTACGGATATCATTCATAAAAGTAAAGCTACGTCCGTCTCTGAAGGCAGACACAGTTTCAAACACCAAACTAACACGTCTGCCAGACTGAATCCTACTGATCAGTTTGACCTGTGCGGTTTTTGGAAACACATTTATCCAAAATTAGATGTTTTTATTCAAACATATTAATGGACTTCTTCAATATAGGTTTCGTGTTTGTT